>NC_081407.1:885405086-885705364 GCF_030272615.1 Cryptomeria japonica | reverse complement strand
TTCCCCATGAGCTCTCTCTTGGAACACTCTGCAAACAAAATGTAGAGTAAGAGCGGGGAATATGCCCAGGGTGAATTTTCTTGAAAAGAAAAGGATTTCAAACCCCCTCTGGCAATCCCGTGATCTTTCACAACCCCTATGGTAATGAAAAACATCATACCAAAGAAAGATCATCTATCTAGTGTCACAAAATATGCAATGACTCAATTCATAATTCTGTTTGAACAACATCCTCTCACTGATGAAGAATTTCTCTCAGAAAATGAATAAGCTTGTATTTGTTTCTACCCATTTTATCATCCACCTAGTGAATTTATAATCAAAATTCCTTTCAATGTGGTAGTTCTAACCCATGTGAATAATCATCATCCTGATATCTTCTGCTCACCTTGTGAGCTATGAATTTCAGCAATCATGCCTACAACTCAAGACACCACCATCTTCTAAGCCATCACTCCATTGCCACCTGCATGTGTTCACCCTATGTGAATGATTTTATTTTTATCTTATTCCTTTCTTAGGTGTACATTCTCCTACTTGAGGATCTCTACCAACAAACAAATCTCTAAATTCATCAAAGAACTCGTGATCCATCACACTTGAACTAGAAGCTTATCCAAATATTTTCACATCTTTGGGCTATAATCTTTGACTGTCTAATCAATCATGAATTGACAAGTCTGAATCCCATTCATTCTGCCTTTTCCCGTGAGCTATGACCGGTGCCTCCAAAATCCCTCCTAACTTCTCATTTGAAACTCAACTACATATCTCATCCATCTTGGCAAATCTAATGGTC
Organism: Cryptomeria japonica; assembly: GCF_030272615.1. Taxonomy (NCBI): domain Eukaryota; kingdom Viridiplantae; phylum Streptophyta; class Pinopsida; order Cupressales; family Cupressaceae; genus Cryptomeria; species Cryptomeria japonica. The sequence continues at coordinate 885,704,565 of NC_081407.1, read as the reverse complement.
ATTTCTTGCCCATTTAGCACTTTGACTCTCCATTTATATCCGTGGACCCACAAAATCCCAACTGAATAGTGCCATATCGTCCTTCAACAAAACTCTGTTAGCAACCTTACCGTGGATCTTCCTAATTATCCTGGGAAACATGGCATCATATCATGATGCCGTGGTCTGTAATCTCCCTGCAACTTCCATCGTAGGAATATGATGGTCGTCTAATCTATTCAATCTTTACCGCTTTGCATACTATCTAGTAACTCTTCTAGGATTTAAAATTTGAGCATCTTTTACCTCAGGATAAAACATCCCCGTTCATTCTGAGCACGTGCAAATTGATGGGATTGTTAGTAGATCAACCTTTACCACCTGCAAACTGGTAGCACAATGCTTTCGATCGGTTACACTACTAACCCTACTGGTTTCCGCCGATAACACACAACACAATCTCACGATGCCGTTGTCATTAAAATCCTCGCATCTTTGATCACGAGGAAGCACTAACCGTTGGATCTGTCTTGTCTTTAGCAAACGGTCGGAATATTTAGGACTCTTCGAACTTAAGAAAATACAAGCACGGGTATAAATATTTAAAAGGAGACCGATAAAGGAATATTATGTGCATGACATAGGGAAATAGTTATTTCACAAACCGGTTGATCATCACTTAATGTTTAGAGAATACGATGGCCCCGCTCATGGAAAGGGTACCCTCGGCCTTAAGTGGGAAAAATTAATAGTAAAATATATCATTACTAGGGTTTTCTTCACAAAATGTAAGAACTTTTGATAAACTCTAAACCCTAGACCTTGGATCATTCATAGAGGCTACAAGTAAAACCTAAAAAATCAATGTTTTGAGCTCAAAAATTGAAAATTTCATGCAATCAATTTTCAGGGCTATGAGGAGCCTCACTGATTACATAGAAATCCAGACTATAACCCGGAGAAGTGTTGAACTACAAAAGATAGCATCTCCTATGCGTGAGTACAGTTCCAGTTAAACTCAATACTGGAGGACTAAATCCTCTTACATAAACCCAATTCGATCTCCAATGATCGACCAACTCCTCTGCCTAAATGATATTACATTATTCACACATTACATTCCTTGACCATGAACTCTAACAAAACCATGATGATCTACAATGAGATCTTACATCTATATATACAGGGTAATTGTATGGATATGTGTCGCACTTTAGGCTAATAGTACCTATTCCAGCCATGTAGCGCTCACGTGGCAACGGATTTCTGGCCGGAACATTTTTTTCCTTTCAATACGTTGCACTATAGAAACTCAAAAATATTTTGAATAGTTCCAATCAGAACCCTTTCGGTCGGAATGGTTCTGGCCGGAACTATCTATGTGGAATGCCAGGTGGCAGCCACATCAACAAAAATGATTTTTTTTTAAAACTTGTCACTTTTGTAATAAATTTCAATAGGTAAATTAAACTTATTAAAAAGAATAAAAATTCCCTTTTGTAGAGATCAAAGTCATGATTCTACTGATATAATTTTTATAATGTTTTGATTACATTTAATATATAAAAAATTAAAATACTACGACTAGGTATTCTTTTGTACTATAACAGGCTGGCTTGAAAACCAAAAAAAATATCGAATCACTTCAAAAAAAATTGAAAAAAATATGGTTCACTATAAGAGAGAGTCTTCTCCAAAATGGTATTTTTAGTTTTTTGATTATCATAAATTGAATAGACAAATTGTGGTGGGAGACAAAAACCATCAAATTCTGGCATATTCGACTTCCAAATTCTATAACAAAGAAAATATACATCAAATTTTTTTATTTTTTTTCATGAACTATATATTTGTCATCTATAATGGATATCAAAATCAGAAAAAAAATAAGTTGATTTACATTTTCTTTTGTGGTGGGAACTAAACCCCCTGATTTTTCAGCATTTTTCAACAATAAAAAAATGGACTTTAAAGCTTAAAAAAACATATAAATTATTGACAAAAAAATTTAAAAAAATAGTAGACTTCATAAATTTACATCATCTTCAAATTCAAAATGCAAATGATACTTTTATGGTGACAAAATTGAACAGTTATAGTTGTGTTAACCTTTTCCTTTGTAAAAGTGTGACACAGGTTTATGCTTTTACACTACAAAGCTTCGACCATAAACAATCATGTCGGCCACCAGATAATAAACCAATTACATAATTACAAACCATGTCAGCCTTAGACCAAACAAATAATATCAACACATAAGACATCCCAAAAATACATTAATAGGTCCTATCCACACGTTACATTAAAGTGTTGGCATTACATTAAGTTTGTTGGTATGAGGATATTGAGAAGGTTGTTGAAGATTGATGATATAATTGATAAAGGATGATTACTGTCTTAATAATATTATTTTGTCATTGATGTCAAGAAATTGATTTTTTGATTCAGTATGATGTTGCCATATCTTAAAGAGTATGTTTTGATGAGTATAAAGATGTCGGTAAGTGACACAGAAAGAATGTGAAAATGAAGGGGAGTAATAAGTTATTCAATGGGCAACTATTACTAAGTTAGACAATGATGAGATTATGTTATTTTGATTGTTTTGATAACCTATATATGTGTATTCGAAGACTGAATAAGAAGGAGAAAAGATTTCATGTAATAAAATGAGTAAAGGTTTGATACTGTTCTATTTTACTAAGGAAGGAGCTAGTCGGTAAACACCAAGGTTATCAGTGTCGGTTAAAGAAGAAAGAAGTTACTGAGTAAAGTTCAGTATTTACCGAGTATCAACCGAGCAGTAATAGAATGCATTGGATGAATAAATACATTATTAAGTGAAGGATGCCAATGAGTTGGAGATTTATAGAAGATTGGAATGCCATGCAAGAAGTTTGTTAAGGATCAACGGCAATGAAAATTCAAGAGTTAGATCTACAACATAGATTGAACGGTCATAATCGAGCACAAGTACCAAGGAAGGAATACAAGTTCCAAGGCAAGATAAAATGTTTTTTTAGTTCGAAGGATTCAATGAACCTAGTCAAGTTTGAAGATCTGATGGCTAAGATTAATCATGGGAAATTTGATTAAGGAGATTAAGCGGTTAGAAATTATTTATAAACAAGGAAAAGATGATGAACATTGAAGGCGGGCAAATAGAAGAGTAGTGATACTGCAGAGGTGATTAACGAGTACAAAAGATTGAAGATCTGACTGAAGAACAGATTGAGAAGCCCATCAAGGAGGAAGATAAGACTTATGACAAGATTATTTTGAGCACATAGAGTCTACTTTAACATTTTAGATGTGAAGTTGCAGATATATTTTATTACTATTATTTATTTTTGTAAGTGATAGAAAATCTCTTAACCGAGTGGACCTAACAGTCTTATTTGTAAATCCTCTAGCAAGGTAACATTCTGAATGAGTGTTTGAAATCCTTTGAGAAGGTCACTTCTAACAAAGTGAAAGATTCTAATAGATCTCAGGGAAATCCCTTGACCGGGTCACATCTAGCAATGTGTTTATGTAATCTTTAAGAGGATTGGCTTTTAACAGAGCATACTCTAGAAGAGTATATTTTCTTAGTGGGTCCAGAATCCCACAGTGTTTTTTCGCTATTTGGGTTTCCACGTTAAATCTGGTGTTAAATGTGTTTTGATGTTTCAATTTTATCAGTTTATGAGTTTGAATGATTTACAGTCATAGTTGCATATCAAGTAAGTTCTACCAAGGTTGAATCGAAAGAATATATTGTTGGCATATGGACACTCCAATGAGACATTGTATGTGATTCAAGGTTTTGTCATTGATGGCAACCTTGCAATCCTATGGCACCGACAAGACATTATACCGGCAAAGAATTACACAAGCAACCTTGCAATGCTATGGCACCAGCAAGATATTATACCAGCAAAGCATTACATAGGCAAGATAGTGCACTGACATCAACAGATCACTCTACACCGGCACTGACACAAAAGAAAATATGTATACCGGCACAGATGCCAACAGGATTTTTGTTATGTAATATTTTGTTTATTATTGTAAGCCGACTTGGCAAATTGTAAAATGACTCTTGTATATAAAGGAGATCATTGTAGACATTTGAAGAGGTGATGGAAGGGCATAAAGAAAATTATTAGGTAGACCTAATGTGCGAATTATAGGTCAAGGGTATATGTAAAGAATAGAGCAAGAACTGGTACTGAATCTGGCATTGGAGATGCTATTGTAAAGTAGTACAAGTCATTGGGTTAGTATAATCCTTATTGTAAGTCAGTGTGACTTCCCATTGAGTAGTGAACTCTAGGCAGTTGGCCTTCCTACATGTGCAGGCCCCTATTGTAAGTAATATTCTCTTATTGGCCAGTGAGTGAATATTGTGGGTCACAAATCCCACTGAGGTTTTTTCCACACCGAGTTTCCTCGTTAAACATCTTGTGTTATGGTGTACTTTTCATGTGGATATTCGTGATTGTATTTATTACATTATTTCTTGCATACCGATACACTGTTATATTATGTTTTGCATGTTTTAACTTAATAAATTCTTATTACCGGTTAGATACTAATTCACCCACCCCTCTCAGTATCTATGGGACCCCTAACAATTGGTATCAGAGCCTGGTCCTCTATTTTCAGAAGCCTAATAGCTTGAGGGAGATCTTGACACCGGTAAAGATAGAAAATCTGATGAAGCAACTTGAAGGAGCTCTTACAGACTATGATGCAGAAAAATTGAAAAATATCAAATTATAAGATGATTTAAGAGCAGCTCAGGATATCATTCAGGCACTTCAAGAAAATTTTACTGTTGCAAGAAATAAGAGAAGAGAACTCTGTGAAAAACTGCAAAATGAGAATGATGAATAGGAATCACTTAATGATATGATAAGCAAGTTGAAACAAGAGATCATGCCAACAAAAAATGAAATGTAGGATATGACTATGAGATTTTGCAAAGAGATTGAGGATATAAAAAAGAATGAAGAAGAATTGACCAGAAGACTAAGTGATGCAGCAAATGAGAACACAAGACTTAGCTATGAAAATGACATGTTGAAGACAGATCTGATGCATACTCAGAATGACTCAAATGAACTGATGAGACAAAAAGAAATCTTGGAAAGGGAACTGGAAACTGCAAATCAACACAAAGAAAAATTCAAGAAAAGCTCAGAGGAACTTGGTACCTTACTGAAGAATAAAAAACCTAAAGGTGACACTTCTGGAATTGGCTTTGAAATTGGTGAAAGCTTCGGTACTGCAAATACTTAGGATCACAGCAAACCGGTAAGACAACCTAATGCTTATAAATTCAATGGAAGATGCTTTAACTATAATAAATATGGTCATAGAGAAAATAAATGTAGATCTAGGAATTATCAGAATATCAATACACCCACCGATCAATGTTCAAAATGCAACAAAGTTGGTCATAACTTTGAAAACTGCAGAATGAATGTGAGATGTTATGTTTGTGGAAGATTTGGACATTTATCAAATCAATGCAGAACACAAACAGGCATAGGTTATGGGAAAGCTATTTAGAAGAATAATGTAACTTTTTATGCATGTAACAAGATTGGGCATATTGCTAAATTTTGTAGAAGTAAAGGAACACCGGTAGACAACAAAAGTGCTAGCTTGAAAGGTAAAGAAAAAGTTGAAGAGGTTAAGCAAGAATTAGAAAAGCAGATCTAAATATTGGGAATACTTCTCCATCAGTAGAACCAACCAATGCTTCACCAGTAGGACAAAGTGATGCTTCACCGGCAGGACAAAGCAGTGCTCCACCGGTAGGAAGTTCTTCATCTAATTGAAGAAAATTTCCTTGAGGGTTTGGCAATTAAATGACACAAGTGCTAATTATTCCCTCGGTTAGAGATAAGAAGTTGAAAATTACTTATTACCGGCAGAAAATGTTAAGTGAATACTTAACTGGCATGTAATTAATGTGGTAGATGGGGAAAAGACATTATAAAAATAAGGTTTTGGCTCCATTTCATTTCACCATGATTTCAAATTTTTAGAGAGCGCGAAGATTATGAGCTAAGGCATTTCGAGCAAGAAGCAAGCACACTCCAAGCATTCATCCATCCAAGGTAGAAAAAGGTATGTAATCATGGCATCCACCTCCGCAATTGAATACATAGCAAACCCCACTATTGTTGAAGTAATTAAAAGACCTAGGCTTGTATTTCAGTTAGTCCCCGAGATAGCAAAGAAGGATGATACCTTAGGTGCATTTTCTCAAATCCCTAAAGGTGTTGTATATGCTGAAGACCCTAGAATGTACATTCACTGCAACATTGAAGAGTTAGGAGATGAGGAAATCAAAACCATTTATAAAACCATAATATGTGATGATACCAGCAATGTTAAAGCTGAACACAAGGTTATTGAAACCCTAGGATTCACAGAAGTCCTTAGCATTCCTGAATTTTCAAAGGATGTGATTAGGATAGTGTTAAGCATAGTTCATGGAGATTTTTTTTGGCTAGATGCAATCCATAAGATCACCAAGGAAGCTGTGAAAGTTATCACAGGGTTACCGACCACTGGTAAGAGACCAGACAAAACCAAGAAGATTCCAAATGACCTAGTTATAAAACTAATAGGTGCAACATTCGATAAGAGATCTCTAAGGGTTAATGATGTAAAAGATATCAATGTGAGTTTCATAAGTATGATATTAGGTTACAAAGCCACTCATGCTAAGAGACTTAACTCAGTTTCAAGTTTATGCATTAAGAGTGCTTATGACATGGTAACAGACAATGCAAAAATTGTCATCTGTGAATGGTTAAAGGATGAACTAATAGACAACCTTGGAAAGATAAAGAAGTACGAGAAAGGAACTTTCAGATTTGGAAATTTGTTGGTATGTCTAATGCTACACATAACAAAATAGGTTCCCAGTATAGGTTATAAAGAACTTGGATATGACATACCGGTAGGAAAGCAATTGATAGAACTGTTCAATACCATGGGTGAAAACAAGGAGAACAATATTCATGACTTTTTCCAAGCATTGAAGACCAAAATAAAGTAAAGAATAAGGTTATCTCAGAAAATAGTAGACAAATACAAAGATGATATATGCTTTGTTATTAAGAAAGATGAAATCTGGATGGAAGCGGTCATCCCAAGGACAATTTGGGTAACCGAGATGGGCTATGAGACAGATGATCACATAGTTGAAACTTATGCTAAAGCACTTCTGGAAGCCCCAAATGAACCTAAGAAAGAAGTATTTGGTAGTGCTGAGACCATAGAAAGCCAAATACAATCAAAGAAAAGAGTAAAGAAGGCTGAGGCATTTGTAAGGAAAGGATCCAGGCAAGCAAAGGCCATTAAGGAAGATGTACTAAAGAAAACTGGCATAACAGAGGATGAGTTGGCAGCCCCACAAACCGAAACTCACCTATCACCGGTAGGTACTTCTTCGGAAGGTGACATGCCAGCAACTTTTAAAAGAGTTGTTAGAAAAAGAGATCCTTCACTAGCAACCACTCCTTCACCTAGAAGGACAAGGCAAAAGCAACAAGCAGTGAGATCTCTGGTTAGAAAGGTCACACCCAAGAAGAAGCTAACACCAAAGAAAAAGAAAAGGACAAACAGTGACTTGACACCTCTTGATATATTGTTAAATGAAATCACAGAGGAAGGAAAACTGAAAAACATAGAAAAAATTTATGACACTCTATCTGCTGATGATAAAGAGAAAGTTGAGGAAGGTGTGATACTGCATATGGACATGTACAAGAAATTTTTGATGGAAGTAGCAAATGAAATTCCTGATGATTTGTACAAAAGGTTAGAGGCCAGAAGACAAGCAGTGATAGAATTAGATAAGAAAATAAAAATAGAGAAATTACTTGTTGTATATCCAGTAAACTCTCCTAAGGAAATTGATGATTTGATTGCTCAGGCGAACCAGTCAGTATTCTCTACTGCACACTGACACATTTCACTGATGGCAGGAAGAGTTACTGAAGTAATAGAGGAAACAGAAGATGGTTAGGACATATTCCTGGTTGACAAGGAAAAACAAGAAGAATACAGGAAACCTAAGCCTATAAAAGTATATCAGAAGGATAGGGACAAGGGGAAAGGCAAATTTGGTGGACCACCAAGCATAAAAGTTAAAGACAACCTACCCCCACCAGTAAAAATTACAACTACTGAAGATCAACCGGCAGTAGAAAGTATGGATATAGAAGATAGAAATCCTAATACCAAAGTTTTGTATACTGTAAATGTTGATACCTATAGACATCTAAAAATGGTCAACACTTGTGGAGTCATACTTTAACATTTGCGCATTGCCTTATTTTAGGGATCTTGAGTTGCATTAACATTTCTTCTATGTTGCACACTTGGTCTTTATCATTTGCGAGCATCGAGTCCTTCTTCTGCATTCCTCATTTTTCTCACTTTTGAATTAGGCCTTGTCCTTAGCAATCTCTTCATTTTGTAATCGATTCGTCGTCGATCCTTGTCCTTGTCAATCTTGTCATTTTTGTGATTGATTTGTCATTGATCCTTGTCCTTAGCAATCTCATCATTTTTGCAGTTGATTTGTCATTGATCCTTGTCCTTTTGTCAATCTTGTCACTTTGTGATTGATTCATCATCGATCCTTGTCCTGATCAATCTTGTCATTTTGTGATCGATTCATCATCGATCATTGTCCTTTTCAATCGTGTCAATTTGGATCAATTAGTCATTGTTCCTTGTCAATTGGCGCCTATCAATTTGATCTCTTTATCAATCTTGGTTAATTTGTCATTCATTTTTGTCACCCAATCTTAATCATTTATCAGCATTGGTCCTTTGTCAATCAAAATCATGATCGAATTGACATTAATTTCTTGTTGTCTTGACTTAATTCCTTGTCCTCTTATTTCTAGGGTTTTATGATTTGATCATTAAATCCTTTTCTTCTTCTTGGTGGGTTAAATAAATCTATTTATTTAGTCCTAGGTCTTTTCATGAATTAATTAATGGATGAAAACCTATTAATTAATTCACCTAATTTCTATTTCATCTTTTCCCTCAATTTTCCAATTGACTAATTTCTCCTAATTCCTAGTTTCTATTTCTCCTATTTTCTTCAATTTTTCTAATTTTTCCCCTAATTTTATCCTATGTTTATGCTTCCTTTTGTTGCAATCATGGAGGCTATTTTCTCTCTTCCCTTTTGTCATGGGAATTGCATTTTTAATTTTGTCATAATTTGTCAATCAATCAATCTTGCATGTCAATTTTGTCATAGTTTGTCAATCAATCAATCTTGCATAGAAAATGTCAATTTTGTCATAATTTGTCATATTTGTCATTCTTGATTTGAAATTTCCTTTCAAATCTCTTCATGCTAATCTTGTCATCTCTCCAATTTGTCTATAAATTGGATGATTTTCTTCAGTCAAGAGATATAGATCAATCACGCTTCTAGTATCCTTATGTTGCCATTTCATCTTGTCAATCTTACTTTCATACTATGCTTTTGTACTTGTAGGTGAGATCCACAAACAAAGTAATTTGAAGGAGAAAGAAGGAAAATGGATAATTATGGTAGAGATATTCGCGTTTGTAATGGTTTGCATTTGGTTTGATGATCTTGTCTTCATATCTCTATTGAGTGTAATTAGGATTTCTTATCATTGCAATCTAGTTTTTGTGGTTGAGCTAGTCTAATATCTATTGCTTTGATGAATTCCAAATTCCTATCTTCATTTTCTGGTGAACCCAACGTGAACTAACCCCTTAACCATGCTTTTAGTGCTCTTGAGCTGATTTGCAGGTGAAAAACTCAAGAAAGAGGGTGACTCAGAGCTTTCTGGACACTTCTGCGCCTGTGTCAGAGCATCCTGCGCCTGTGTTACGGCATCCTGCGCCTATGTCAAAGAGATCTGTGCTTGTGTCAAAGAGATTTGTGCCTATGTCAAGGCATTCTGCACCTATCTCAAGGCATTCTACACCTATGTTGAGACATTTTGTGCCTGTGTAAGGCCAGAAATAGAGGTGAAACCAGTGTTTTTACTTGCAAATTACTTTGTTTTCATTCTGTTCTTATATACTATTTTTTCTTTGGTACTGATTCTCTGTCTAGCACCTTGGTGTTATGTGTGACGAAGACTAAAAATGAAACTACTAACAAATCTTATGCAGGACGCGGCCAAAGACTTTTATTAAAACATCTTGCATGTGATTTTTAAAGTAGTTGCACATTTAATTTCTTAAAGGTTAATGAACACCATGCATGCTTTGTTTGCTTTTAGTTTGATTGCATGTTTTAACCCTTAGAATTGGGCCTGCCTCCCAATTTGCCTGACACTTCACACAGGCATTGGTGAGAGGGAATGACCCAAAGTGGTGACGAGCTAAAGCCAAGCTCTTTCAAACCACTCTAAATAACTGTGGATGCAATGAAAGTTGTAGACAACGGGTGCTGGAATGGTATTGCAATGATTTATTCGCCGGATCAATACCCACCTGAATGGATGCCCTTACTAGAATCTCTTGTTTTTAGAGGCCAAAAATCCTTCTATCTGTTGGCTCAGGCATTGTGATATGCGCATGCCGAAGACACCTCTCATGTACTCCTTAGTTAGAGATAGAAAGTTCTTGGGAAGTGATGCCCCTTGAACTTGAAGCTTGGTATGCCCGAGAAGTGAGTGCACTGTAAGGGGGGGCCAGTGCTACCAAGCATCTAGCTATCTGGCTAAGTTTTGTATTTCAATTAGAGGATTCAACAGATATTGCCCTTGCCAGCCATAGGATTTGTTGTAAATGTGCTTGATTGTCTTGAGTCAAAGTCAAACAAACATTTTGTCTTCCGTGATTGTCAAAGGTTAAATTAAAAACAAACTTTCAAAAGTGCTCATAATCAACTTGGATTTTCAAAATCAACAACCTTCAACTCAAAACACAATCCGAACAAAGGTCTAAATTTGTCCAAGTATTCATCCAACATTTGAACATGGCTTGTCAAAACATTGAATATCCTTGTTTCAAAATTCATGACACTTTAGGCTAGGTTTTGCATAGTCCCACTTAGGTCCTAAGGCATATTGTCATCTCCTTTCATTTTAGTCCTTTTCATTGCAAGCATCCTCATTTTGCACTTAGGTCCAAGATCATTTTCCCTAAGTTTACATTTCATTGTCATCTCCAAGCTAGATTTCCATTTAGGTGACATTCCTGCATTATCCTTGTCATGCTAAAATTAGGTCTTGCCTAGGTTGCATTTTGCATATTCCAAGTCATTGGTCTTTGCATATCCTTGTCATTGTATTGTCATCTTGTCTTGGCTTCATCTTGTCATATCATATCCTTAGGTCATTTTCATGTCATATCCTAAGTCATTGTCATAATCATTGCCTTCTTGCATTTAGTCTCAAAAATTTGGTTTGTCAAACTTGAAAAATCAAAACTTTGGATGATACCGTAAGTTGTTGTTAAGAAGTCTTGACCTTGTCTTAAAATTTGTCCTTTCATTAATATCATTTTTGTCAAACCTAGCTTAGTATCCAAGCATATAGGTGATACATTGTCAATTTGTCCTATTGTCATTTGTTCTTTTTGTCCTTTAAGGTCTTGGCTTCATTTCAACTTCCCAAGGTTGAGTCTTTAGGTTTGCATTCCAAAAAAGTTTGTCCAAATCTTGAAAAACAACAAAACATAGGTTGCATTCTTGCCATAGATTGCATTTTCATTTATTTAGGTTGCATTTAGTTGCATATCATACATCATCCTTTTAAAATCAAAAAATCGCCAAAAATATTGCATTTGCATAGTGACATGCCTGTTGAAACAAGCTCAAAATCTAAGAAGATGGGAGAACCAACATATCAACCCATTGACAACGTATCAAACTCACAGTTTCAACCCTGTCAAACATTACACATTGAAGGTTCATCAAACACATCATTACCACAATATGGAATGGTTCAACTTGGACCACCTCCACACTATGATCCAGTGTTTGTACCCATGAAACCGGGATATGGAAGTGTTCCACCAACGCCAAGGGAAAATGCGCGTTTTGACTAGAATCAACCGAACATGCAACATGAAATTCAAACTCAAACATTACATGAGGAACAAACTCTTTCACAAGGATTTGGTTTAGATCAAGGAATTCAACAAGAAATAAATCCAAATATTTTACCAGATTCTTCATCAGATTCTGATGCTTCTAATGATGTTGATATGCTTCTTAAAGATCCGAAGCTGACAAAAAAGATGGATAAATTCTTGAACAAGGTCTTTAAGATGTTTCCACAAAAATATCTTGATATGATGAGTAATGTGACCTCCTCAAATGACCAAACTAATGTGCAAAAACAACAAGGCGTTGACCTGTTAAGTTTCTCTCCACATCCAAACAAAGAAAATGTACAACAAGAACCTCAACACACATTGTTGAATAAACATGTTTCACAAACTTTGATAGTGACTATTCCACAAAAATCAACATTCGAAACAATAAACAATCCATTGTTTAATGCAACACCTGTAACACAAGATCAAAGGATGGCCACACAAATGTGGATAGGTGTACCTCAACAAGAAGTGATTCCTCACATGCCTAAAATTGGATCCAAATCCAAGATGCAAGAAAGATTTACGACTGGAATACCTGATCTTTCGAATGTTTAAAACAATTCTACAATGCAACAAAGTTCATATGTCCCGTCAAGCTCAATATGTTTGGCAAATACTCAAGCACCCGTTATGAAATATATTGTGACAAATCCTTCGATAGTGTCAACACAAAAGGCCACAAATAGTGATGTTCACCAACAACAAATGTTGCAACAATTGAGAAATACACAAAAAGCACAATCGAATGTGCAAACACGCAATGCACAACAACAACAACATCGCATTCAACAACAAGTTACAACATCTTCTGCATCATTACAAGTCAATTCAAACTTGCAACCACCACAATGGATTGGACAAACAACATAGCAAGTCAATGCAAGTGCCATACCCCATCTAAAGGAGAAACAACAAAAACCTCCCAAACAAAGTTTTCTGCAAATGATGGGATTTACATCAGGGCAACAACAATTGGCACAAAGTCAACAAATGTTGATTCGTCAGCATCAACAACAATATGTGCCTCAATATGTGCCAAGAAAAACTAGTTATCATACATCACAACCACCACTGATGTCCATGCAATATCAACAACACCCTTAATTGCAATATCAACCAAGGCTACCAATGATGATCCCATAACAAGAAACACCGCAATAGGGTCAATGTCAAGGCATGTCACAACCACAGCGACCATAGCTGTATCAAAAACTTTATATGCTAGAGACACCAAAGACAAAAATTTTAGAACATCAACAACCAATGGAGAACACGATGTATCGACAAAGAGTATACCCAAGAATGAATGATGAACTTCCAAAATCTTTGATATCTGACACAATTGCACAACAACTTGAGAAGTTACAATGATAAATCGAAGCATTGCAAACCAAAGAGGCAAAGAAATTATACATCAATCAAGATTTATGTCCTAATCCATTTGACAAGAGCTTGTACATGCCTCCCTTTCCTAAGCATTTTGAGGCACCTCATTTTGAGAAATATAAAGGGACAGGCAACCCGGAAGACCATATACGAGCATTTTTTGTAGCATGTACTGAAGTGAGCTATGAGGAAACATATTTGATGCACTTATTCACGTGAAGTCTCATAGGACAAGCCATGGATTGGTATTCACATTTGCCAGGGACCATAAAGACATGGTCAGAATTGGCTCAAAAGTTTATATCCCACTTCGCATTCAACATTGACATTGAAGTGACCATGTCAGATTTATGCAACACAAAGCAAAAGAAAGGTGAACCATTAGTGACTTTCTTACAAAGATGGTGAAGCTTATATAGTCATTCTTCCCTAGATATACCTGAAGAACAACAAGTGAACTTGTTTATTCAAAATTTGGTCCTAGAAATTATGTACGAGCTTAAACTGAAAAGTCCTAGTACCATTGAGAAGCTCATTAAGAAAGGGATGAACATTGAAAATGCTCTTGTGGCTAAGGGTCTCATTAAGCTCAACAAAGACAATGACAATGCAAACAATTCAGGGGAGAAAAATAGATTTTGGTACAAAAACAAGAATGTCACTAATGATGGAGTTGTCGACGCAAGAGCAATGCATGCAAATCAACCCAAGTTCATGATAAAGATATTGAGTGGTCCTAATATGTTGGCTATGCAACAAAATCAGACACACGCAAATAATGTTATTCAACAGTTGCAACACCAACAGTATAATCAACAACAAGGTCAACAACAAAACCAGTAGCGAAAACCTTTTAGATCAAGGGATGCGCCTCCTCGACAATTTACGCCATTGGGAGAGCCTATTGAGTCAGTAATGAAACAATTAATACAAGAAATTTTTATCAAGTTACCAGATATCAAGGAAGAACCATTGGTAAAGCCGCATTGGTGGAATGATAATGCATATTGTGAATACCATCGGTCAAAAGGACATAAAACCGCATCGTGTTTTCAATTGAAACATATGATTCAAGACTTGTTAGATCAAGGAGTAATTGAGGTAGACCCGCCCAATGCGACTTCTAACACTGGTCATACAATTTTCAAAACTCCTTTGCTTGATCATGACAAGGGTAAAGCGTCTTCTTCAAACTCTACCCAAACAACAAATCTTAATTATGCAAATAATGGTTATAACAATGTCATCAATTGTTTTCAAGCATCAAATGAGTATGTTTCCACCATAAGAATAAAGGGACAAGATCCTTCTTGTGCAGTCACCCTTCATCGATCCAAAATAGTCCTGAAAGGAGCTCCTGCAATTCCTCCCAAATCCACTCCTACGAGTCAATATAATCTCCTAGATCATCTGGGGAAGACACCTGCACAAATATCAATTCTTGAGTTGTTGAAAATATCCCCTATGCATCGCGTAGTCCTAGATAAAGCTTTAACTGAGTCCACTGTCCCGACAGACATTGATGTTGACCAGTTTCAAGCCTGAATTGGACATCTAGCTGTTTCCCAACACGTCGCCCTTTTTGATAATGATATTTCTCCTGATAAGCTCCCTCATAATGATCCTTTACATCTTGAAGTCTTTGTCCATAATTGCAAGATCCGATGAGTCTTGATAGATGGTGGAGCAGGTCTTAATATTTGTACCTTGAGAGTGGTCATTGGTCTTGGTTATACAGAAAATGACATTGATTCTTCTAGAAAAATAACAATCAAAGCATATCATGATGTTGAGCGTCCATCTAAAGGGGTAATTTCATTTCCTATCAGAGTCAGTCTAGTGACAAGGTCCTAGACCTTGATCCCCCTTACAATATGATTCTTGGCCATTCATGGATCCATGCAATGAAAGCAGTTCATTCTACTTATCATCAGTGTTTAAAATATCCTTATAATGGGATTGAGATAACAATTCTAGGAGATCATAATCCATTTCAATTTTGTGCTAATCTAAAGGATTCGCCACAACAACAAGTCCCAGTCAATAGATAGGCCCACTCACATAATTATGTGGATCCTAATGAGTTGTTAGATGCTGTCAAAGGAAAATTGAAGATACAGGACCAAGGATGTGGAGAGTATTCAATGGCTCAAACATTCCTTATTGGGAATTTACCAATATCTCCAAAATCACATGGTAAACCACATTTGTTGCAAAAGGAACCTAAGATAGTCATTCAATATCAGCCCCCCACTACATTTACAAGATGGGGTGAACTTGACAAGGAAACTTTGGATGATGATGTCATAGATTGGCTTTATAAGGATCCAACTGAGACACCACCTGTCAGGTTGCTAGTGGAGCGGTATGGCAAAGGGTTTACTATGCTACAGAAAAAGGGATATGATGGCTGCAGTGGTTTGGGCCCTAACAAGAAAGGAAGACTAGAACCTATTATACCCAAGATGTGACATCCAACTTTAGGATTAGGTTTTGTACCATTGCGAGTTGGAACCTCATCTACCAAAGTGACCATGTGTGGAAAGGGGCGTGACTCTGATGATGAAACAACACCTGAGGATATCCAACCCGAAACTGATTCCAATGAATGGGAATGGAGTTCCTTTTCTTCTAGCTCCTATGCCCTCGAAGATATTTTCCTTGACCCTGATGATTTGCCCATGGAAGACAAATATGAAATAACTCGCCCTCCCAAAACGTGTCCTAATGCTTGGATAGAGTCATTCTAGGACCCAAGCTCTGAATCAAATACAAGCAGTTCAGACAGTGATACCATGGACATTCTTATCCTTACCATCTCGGCCCTAACTCTCCTTGAAACCAATGATGACATACCCCTTGTCTTTCCACAGCTTATCCAACATGACCAACAAGAACCACTCAAATTGAATTGTTTTCAAAATGATGAAGCAATTGCAGAATTCCTTGGACTATGGGAAGGCATACCATGAGGTGATCATAAGGCAGGGTTTGCTATTGATTTAGATTCTACAACATATTTTGGGGAGTCAACTCCATCTTCTAGTCATAAAAATGAAAAATAAAAAGTAAAAATCAAAAGAATAGGTCTTTGAGTGAAAATCGTAAGGCACTCTCTAATCATGAAAAAGTAAAAATAAAAGACGTACCTGCGAGAGAAAACCTCTCTGAGCCACCCAAAGGTGGAAGATTGGACATACCCTCATCAAGTTAGGATAAATCAACATTGCTTGTGGAAATGACCGAAGAGATAAATTTGGGTACACCTGACAACCCTAAGGTCATTCATTTTGCTGCTTCTCTATCAAAACAAGAAAGAATAGATTTTGTCAATTTCTTTCTCGAGAAAAAGATCAATTTTGCATGGTCTTATGCAGATATGCTCGGCCTTGATCCTAAATTAGTCCTTCATCACTTGCCATTAAAACCAGATGCCAAGCCCATCAAACAAAAACTCAGAAAGATGCATCCCCAGGTGGCTCTCTTGGTCAAAGTGGAACTCAACAAATTATTAGATGTGGGCTTTATCAGACCAATTGATTATGCAGATTGGATTTCAAATTTGGTACCACTTAGAAAAGTAACTGGGGGCATCAGAATCTGTATGGATTTTAGGGATCTTAATAAAGCATGCCCTAAAGATGACTTTCCACTACCAAATATAGACATCATAGTTGACATGACTACTGGATATGAGATGCTATCATTGATGGATGGTTTTTCTGGATATAATCAGATTTGCATTGCTCCTGAAGGTCAACATAAGACTGCATTCACATGTGCTTGGGGTACCTTCTGCTAGAATGTGATGCCGTTTGGTCTTAAAAATGCTGGCGCAATATATCAAAGAGCTATGACAACAATTTTCCATGATTTTATGCATACTTTGATGGAAGACTATGTTGATGACCTATTATGCAAATCTGTCACAAGAGATAGTCATCTAGCCATCCTTGGCCCAATCTTTGATCGAATGGAAACCTACAAGCTCAGACTCAACCCAAAGAAATGTGTCTTTGGTGTCATAGCCAGCAAATTATTAGGGTACATTGTTTCTCACAGAGGAATCGAAGTAGACCCCGAAAAAGTTAAAGCAATAATGGATATGCCTCCTCCTTCCAATCTCCATCAACTAAGAAGTCTGCAAGGGAAGTTACAGTCAATCCGCTGGTTTATAGCTCAATTGGCAGACAAATGTCATCCCTTCCAACATTTATTGCATAAAGGTGTCACTTTTAAATGGACTGAGCAATGTCAATCAGCATTTCAAACTCTCAAGGATTATCTGCTATCACCACCTATTATAATGCCTCCTATAGAAGGGAAGCCATTCATATTGTATATCTCTGCAACTGAAATGGCACTGGGAGTTCTCTTAGCCCAACAGGATGAGAAAGGCAAAGAACAGGCTATTTATTATATCAGTCGGACACTAGTGGGCTATGAACTGAATTATTCAACTATTGAATGGGCATGTTTAGCAGTGGTATTTGCAACACAGAAGCTTCGACACTATATGTTAAATCATCAGACATTGCTAGTTGCAAAAATTGATCCCTTGAAATACTTGCTTGGTAGGGCAGCTTTGACAAGTTGCCTGGCAAAGTGGGCTATGATCCTCAATGAGTTTGATATTGAGTACATTGAGAGAAAGGCAATAAAAGACAAATCATAGCAGATCAACTTGCAAAGGCACCTATTCCTGATGATCATCCAATGTTGACGGATTTTCCCGATGAATTAGTCTTTGCTGTCACATCTTCTAATGAATGGAAATTATATTTTGATGGATCCCATACCAAATTTGGGTCCAGAGCAGGTATATTGTTTGTCACCCCTCAAGGTGATGCTATTCCCAAATCCTACATAATAACTTTCCATTGCACCAATAATATTACAGAATACGAATCTCTGGTCACATGACTCCAAGTAGCAATCCACTGGAACATCACACATTTGCAAGTCTATGGAGATTCCTAGTTAGTCATCCGTCAAGTGAATGATGACTATGAAACAAAAGATGAAAAGCTTATTCCCTACAAGCATATGGTGGATTGCTTCAAGACAAAATTTATGGCTATCCATTTCAGTCAAGTTCCAAGAATTCAAAACAAGTCAGCAGATGCGATGGCAACTATTGCTTCCATGTTAAATATGCCCCACAATATGGACAGATGTGAATTTTTGGTCGAACAGTTGCTTGTCCCTTCTTTTGAAATTTTGATAGCAGATGTGGTGTGTGTTCTTGTTGGTCCTAATTCCACGTGGTACAATGACATCTATCAATATTTGAAATCCCCAACCTTTCCTCTAACCAATGTCGAGCCTTCATCCGCCAAACTGCCAAATATGTCATCATCACAGACACCCTTTACCGTCGTTCCTTTGACCACACCCTCCTCAGGTGTTTGGATTCTGACGAGGCACAAACGGCTTTACACGAGGTTCATGATGGTATATGTGGGGGCCATTTCAATGGTCTGAGTCTAGCTAAAAAGTTGATTTGTGCTGGGTATTATTGGCCCACTATGGAAAAGGATGCTCATGATTTTGTCAAGAAATGCTACAAATGCCAAATCCACGAAAATTACATTCATGCGCTAGCTCAAGAACTTCACTCTGTCATATCTCCATGGCCCTTTTCTCAATGGGGATTGGATCTTATTGGTAAGATTCACCCGACATCTACAAATGGACATAAATTCATCATCACGGCCACATAATACTTTACAAAATGGATCAAGGCTATCCCCATGACCTATATCACTAGTGTTCAAATTTCAAAATTTCTACTAAATTATATCATATGCAGATATGGGGTTCCCCTTGCAATTGTCACAGATAATGGCCGTCCATTTAAAAATAAAGATGTCAAGGAACTCTGTGAAAAATTTTGCATCCAACACCGTTTCTCCAATCCTTATTATCCACAAAGTAATGGTCAAGCCAAAGCATCAAATAAAACCATCATTAAGATCTTGAAAAAGGTTGTCAATGATGGTCGAGATTGGCATGTACATTTGAATCCAGCACTATGGGCTTATCGCACTTCCATCTGCACACCTACTAGCGCAACACCTTATTCCTTGGTGTATGGTGTGGAAACCATTTTACCCTTGGAAGTGGAAATTCCCTCTTTGCGTGTTTCCCTGCAACATTTGATTGATGATGAAATGCACAGAGTCTCTTGGTTGCATTAGCTTGAGATGTTAGATGAGAAATGTTAGATATCCTTGACACATTTGCAGGCATATCAAAACTGTCTCCGTCGCTCTTATATTAAGAAGGTCAAAGGGTGACACTTCAAAGTGGGAGATTTGATCCTAAAGGCGAACCCAAAGAATGCACAATCTACTGACATCATTAAAGGAAAGTTTGAGCCTAATTGGGTTGGGCCTTTCATAGTTACTGCAGCTTATGGCTCGGGGGCATATCAACTTGCAACCCCAGAAGGTGAACCTTTGTCAGATCCTGTAAATAGCATGCACCTTCGAAAGTACTGGACATAGTTTTATGTCAGCAGTTCTTCAAATATGATCCTAAAAAAATTCAAAAAGATCAAAAAAAAAAAAATACAAAAAAATCACAAAGTGAAAGAAAAAATCAAATAAAAAGGTGAAAAATTGAAAAGAACAAAAGTAAAGAAAAATAATTCGCCCTCTAGTGAAAACCTGGCAAACAGACGCCATGTGTAAAAGATTATTGCTCTGTCATCTATCATGACCCCTAGCTATACTTCCCCCTCATAGATTTATCACGCTTATCCTTGTCCTGACCCAATGTTCTGTTCTAGGCCTATGATTGGTCAACATCATTGTCTTGCATACTTAGGTTCCAGTCCTTGTGCATATGTTTTGGTCCTGGTCGCTGTATATATTTTTCAAATGTTCATTGGGTGCATGCCCCTTGTCATGATCAATTACTAGAGCTTTCAAATCACATAATGTCCTGAAATAATCCAAAAAAAAAAATTGCACAATCTCCTGATATAATTCAAAAAAAAAATTATTAAATGTCCTGAAAAAATCCCTAAAAAAAATTGAATAATGTCCTAAAAAAAATCCCTAAAAATTGAATAAAGTCTTGAAAAATGAACAAAAAAATTTCAAAACATCAAAATCCAAAAACAATTCCTTTGGCATTTTGCATTTTGTCAATAAATGGTCCCCTTCGTGCGTAGATAGATTGCTGAGCATACATCCAACGATAATCAATCAAACATTGTGCTTTCATGAAATCACGTATTAACAGATGAACTTTTCAATCAAACTAGACATTCAAACTGATCAAAATTGTCATATCAATCAATCAACATCAATATCATTTGTCCTTGTCACTATTATCATGGGTCTTATACAGGGTGTGGTATACTCGAAACGAGACTGTCTCCTATCTTAGACGGGATACTGCATTCCCTAAAACCAGACATCATGATCATTCTTGTTTTCCACCTTTGACAATGACGATCAGACTGTTTGTTAGACTTGGTTGAATTTGTGCGTCTTATCTTTTTATTGATTTATCTTTGGCTTCGATCATGTTCCTATGTTGCTCGATGATGTCCCTGAGTGATTTAGGGTAACCAGGATGGTTCATGGTCCCTTTTGTTTTTTTGGTTGTGTTTGTTGTTTGTCAAATGTTTGTTACAAACTGGGGCAACTATATCATTGGGTGTCTGTGATAAGTATGTTCACTTTGTGAATGCTGCACATACCTCAACCCTTGATGTATGCACCCTAGGATGCTTCACTCATTCCTTGTATGCGATGTGTCTGTCTTTTGCAAAAGGGGTTGCGTTCCAGCTCTGGCCTTCAATGCCATGATGCTCTACATCCGCTTTGCTACATTAAATAAAGGTTCTCACCTACTTATGTGCATTTGTGAAAGCAAGTTTTCCTTCATCTCTAACTGTCCTCTATCTAATTTCTGCTTACTAACATTTCTTCCGTCAGTCTTGGCAGTCCGTTCGAACCTATCGTCTTCTGTCATTCTTATCGATCACTTGGCCTCTTTTCTGGATTTTTTGAGCCAATTCCTCGAGGGGGCATGCATATGTCATTGTTATTGTCTGGGGCATTTTCATTATTGTTCTTTGAAACAATGCTTAGAATCGCATTGTCTCAAAGAGGGGCAAAATATAGACATCTAAAAATGGTCAACGCTTGTGGAGTCATACTTTAACATTTGCGCATTGCCTTCTTTTAGGGTTCTTGAGTTGCATTAACATTTCTTCTATGTTGCACACTTGGTCTTTATCATTTGCAAGCATCGAGTCCTTCTTCTGCATTCCTCATTTTTCTCGCTTTCGAATTAGGCCTTATCCTTAGCAATCTTGTCATTTTGCGATGACGATCCTTGTCCTTGTCAATCTTGTCATTTTTGCGATCGATTTGTCATCGATACTTGTCCTTAGCAATCTCATCATTTTTGCAGTTGATTCATCATCAATCCTTGTCCTTTTGTCAATCTTGTCATTTTGTGATCGATTCATCATCGATCCTTGTCCTGATCAATCTTGTCATTTTGTGATTGATTCGTCATCGATCGTTGTCCTTTTCAATCGTGTCAATTTGGATCAATTAGTCATTGTTCCTCGTCAATTGGCACCTATCAATTTGATCTCTTTATCAATCTTGGTCAATTTGTCATTGACTTTTGTCACCCAATCTTAATCATTTATCAGCATTGGTCCTTTGTCAATCAAAATCATGATCGAATCAACATTAATTTCTTGTTGTCTTGACTTAATTCTTTGTCCTCTTATTTCTAGGGTTTTATGATTTGATCATTAAATCCTTTTCTTCTTCTTGGTGGGTTAAATAAATCTATTTATTTAGTCCTAGGTCTTTTCATGAATTAATTAATGGATGAAAACCTATTAATTAATTCACCTAATTTCTATTTCATCTTTTTCCTCAATTTTCCAATTTACTAATTTCTCCTAATTCCTAATTTCTATTTCTCCTATTTTCTTCAATTTTTCTAATTTTTCCCCTAATTTTCTCCTATGTTTATGCTTCCATTTGTTGAAATCATGGAGGATATTTTCTCTCTTCCCTTTTGTCATGGGAATTGCATTTTTAATTTTGTCATAATTTGTCAATCAATCAATCTTGCATGTCAATTTTGTCATAATTTGTCAATCAATCAATTTTGCATAGAAAATGTCAATTTTGTCATAATTTGTCATATTTGTCATTCTTGATTTGAAATTTCCTTTCAAATATCTTCATGCTAATCTTGTCATCTCTCCAATTTGTCTATAAATTGGATGATTTTCTTCAGTCAAGAGATATAGACCAATCACGCTTCTAGTATCCTTATGCTGCCATTTCATCTTGTCAATCTTGCTCTCATACTATGCTTTTGCACTTGTAGGTGAGATCCACAAAAAAAGTAATTTGAAGGAGAAAGAAGGACAATGGATAATTATGGAGGAGACATTCGCATTTGTAATGGTTTGCATTTGGTTTGATGATCTTGTCTTCATATCTCTATTGAGTGTAATTGGGATTTCTTATCATTGCAATCTAGTTTTTGTGGTTGAGATAGTCTAATATCTATTGCTTTGATGAATTCCAAATTCCTATCTACAATACCCAAAAGATCAACATAATAGTCGATAAAGATACAACTGACAAGTCAAATATGGCTAAAGAGCCTCCGGTAGAAGGGGAAACAGAGAAACCGATAGAGGATACAAAGAAAAAGGTAGAGACCGAGGCACAAATAGAGACAACACAACATTCAGAGAAACCATCAGAGAAAAAGGCTTCGAAATAGGTTCAGAAAGAAACAGTGCCACCGGTAAGTAGTTAAATAGGAAAACCAGTGCTAAAAGAAATGCAGATACAAACTGACCTACCAGAGGTCAATACAAGCATGGTTACTTCCACCGGTACTCAGATTGTTGGGTCATCATCAACATTCAAGTCAACAAATGTGACTGAGGTATTATTAGACTCCATTAAGAAAATAACTGACTACAGTTCACAGGCTTATAAGGCAATAGATGATTCAATACAAATTTTGAAGGCAATAGCTCCAAACTGTAATATAGATAATAAAGTTTCTTTAGGACAATTGGACACATTGTGTAAATATATTTCTGAAAACATTAAGAAAATAAAGGAAGAATCAGTAAAGGACAAGGTAGAAAAAGAAAAACAAAAACTCTTTGATGAGGAAATAAAGAAGTGTAACAGAAATTTTGACACACTTCTACCGGAACTATGTAGTTTGTTGAAAGAATACAAAAATCTGTATAAAGATACATGTAAAAAAAACTTTTTGACTGTAGATATTGACATGAAAATAAGCAAGACACAGGATGAGATAAATAAGCTTGTAGACAATTTTGTCAACTCACCGGATTCATTATCAGTTTTTGAAGAGAAGATAGCAAATTTTGAGGAAGAATTGCTCAAACTGGAAAAAGAAAAAGAAAGAATAATAAAAAAGGCAAAACATTTGAGGTCTAAACTAAGTCCAAGATTGTACTATTTAGCATCTTTGCGGAAGGAAATTTTAGAGGCACTAATACAGGGAAGCAAAACACCGACAGAGCATTTGCAGCATCTCACCGGTACAGTAAAGAGGACTGAAACAACTATAAAATATGGTAAAAAGTTTATGGATAGTATAAACTTAATTTTGGGAGATCTTATTCAGATAATAACTACCCAGCTACAGGGTTGAGGATAGATGAACCTACAAACTCTACTAAAATCTTGACAACCTTTGTCATTGATGCCAAAGGGGGAGTAGTGGGATGAGAAAGTTCAAAATACAAGAATCATATGCTCAAGGGGAGCTCTCATATTTTTGGTAAACATTTTTGGTAATTTTTTTTGGACTACACATTTTTGGATACTTTTTGAAATTTCTCATGAGTGTTGCCATCAATACCAAAGGAGGATATTGTTGGCATATGGACACTCCAATGAGACATTGTATGTGATTGAAGGTTTTGTCATTGATGGCAACCTTGCAATCCTATGGCACTGACAAGACATTATACCGACAAAGCATTACACAGGCAACCTTGCAATCCTATGGCACCGGCAAGACATTATACCGGCAAAGTATTACACAGGCAAGACAGTGCACTGACATCAATAGATCACTCTACACCGACACCGACACAGAAGAAAATATGTATACTGGCATAGAGGCCGACAGGATTATTGTTATCTAATATTTTGTTTATTATTGTAAGACGACTTGGCAAATTGTAAAATGACTCTTGTATATAAAGGAGATCATTGTAGACATTTGAAGAGGTGATGGAAGGGCATAAAGAAAATTATTAGGTAGACCTAATGTGCGAACTATAGGTCAAGGGTATATGTAAAGAATAGAGCAAGAACCGGTACTGAATCTGGCATTGGAGATGCTATTGTAAAGTAGTACAAGTCATTGGATTAGTATAATCCTTATTGTAAGTCAGTGTGACTTCCCATTGAGCAGTGAGCTCTAGGCAGTTGGCCTTCCTACATGTGCAGGCCCCTATTGTAAGTAATATTCTCTTATTGGCCAGTGAGTGAATATTGTGGGTCACAAATCCCACTGAGGTTTTTCCCACATCGGGTTTCCTCATTAAACATCTTGTGTTATGGTGTACTTTTCATGTGGATATTCATGATTCTATTTATTGCATTATTTCTTGCATACCGATACACTGTTATATTATGTTTTGCATGTTTTAACTTAAGAAATTCTTATTACCGGTTAGATACTGATTCACCCCCCCCTCTCAGTATCTGTGGGACCCCTAGCATATATAGTATTGTAAGTTTATCTGATTCACCCCGCCTCTCATCTAACTAACAATTGGTATCAGAGCTAGAACTCCAAAAGAAAAGTTTAAAGGAACTCGAGGCAAGATCTGAAGATATATAAAAGGGATGTACCAAAGTTGAACAAGTCAAGTTTCTCCACATGGCAGAAAAGGATGAAGCTGCACTTATCAGGAATTGGAGAAGATGCAACATATTATCTGGAGAATGATTACACAACACCTAGCACCTACCTGATGACAATGGAAGAGATAAAGGCAAAGCAAGAACATATTCAAGCAATGATTGAAATAACATCAGCATTGACCGACTCAGAGTTTAATGATCTAGAAGGTTGTAATGATGCCAAAGCTATGTGGAATAAGCTTATATCTATGTATGGTGGTGATGAACATGTTCAAAGAGAAAAATTAGATAGTCTAAGAGGACAACTTGAATCAATGAGAATGAATGAAGGTGAGAACATAATCCAATACAGTACAAGGTTAAAGGAAACTGCCAATCAAATCAAAGGAGCAGGAGGAACTATTGAAGAAAAGGATGTAACAAGTAACTTGCTTAGAACACTTCTACCTGCTTATGCCATTCGAGTCTCTATAATTAATGAATTAAGGTCTATACCAAACATGCCAGTCTCTTTGGATGCTACTATCAGTAAGCTATATGCTTTTGAGTTGAGTAATTTTGATAACAGTGGGTCTTCAGTTAACAAAGTTGAATCTGCATTCAGTTGTTTTCATCTTGATGGATCTAATGATTACAATGATAGAATGTATAAGTATGTTGAATGAAATCATAGTGGAGCAAGTGAGAGATTTCACAAAAACATGGAAGAAGTACACAAACTATATGAGGAAATCAAAAAGCAAGAAGAATTTGAAGCATTATTGGCCAGAAGGTTACCGAGAGGCAAAGGTAAGTATAGAGGAAAGTTACCTTTGAAATGTTTTAACTATGATAAAATAGGACATATGGCTCCAAACTATCTTGACAAAGAATCTAGTGAAAAGCAAGAATACTGAGATGACAGATAGAAAGACAACCAATACAGAGGGCACCAAGACTTCAGAAGGAGAGATAGAAAGACATGCCCAGTAGCTGATGAGGAATCCAATGATGATAAATCTGATGGGACTGAGATAGAGGAAGTTGTATATGTGGCTATCAAAGATGGATCAGATGAAGAAAGATATGAAGAAAAAGCCTTAATATCACACATAAATAATAATGATTCTTGGATCATAGATAGTGGATGCTCACATCACATGATAGGTGATAAACACAAGTTTGTTAATTTAGAAGATTGTGATGGAGGTTATGTAAGATTTGGTAATGATGCACCATGTCCTATGAAAGGTAAAGGATCTATCACACTTCTTCACAATGATAAATGTGATGATGTATATTGGGTTGAAGGTTTTAAATACAATTTGTTGAGTGGAATACAACTAAACAATATAGGATACTGAATAGAATTTCAGAAAGGAATTGTCAAAGTTCATGACAAACATGGAATGTTGGTTGCTACCGGGACTCAAACGAGAGGTAATACATTTCATCTTGACTCAACTCAGAATAATTGTCTGTATGCAAAAATAGAAGATACCTGGTTATGGCATAAAAGGTTTTTTCATGTAAATTTTGATAACCCGATCAAAATAAGTAAGAAGCACCGAGTAAGAGGTCTACCGAGCTTGGAAAAACCTAAGAATGCAATATGTTGAGGATGCCAGATGGGTAAGATGACAAAATCAAGCTTTACAAGTAAGTCTTACATTTATAAAGGAATTTTAGATCTTGTACACACTGATCTTTGTGGTCCTATGAAAGGTCAAAGTTATTATGGTGATAAATACTTCATATTATTTGTGGATGATTACTCAAGGATGATGTCAGTTATGTTTTTAAAAGAGAAATCAGAAGCCTTTCAAATGTTCAAATGGTATAAGGCTAGAGTTGAAAATGAAACAAGAAGACAGTTGAAATGTCTAAGATCTGATAGAGGAGGAGAGTTCATTTCAGATGAATTTAACTTTGCAATGATCATGGTATAAAGAGACAAGTATCTGCACCAAGAACACCACAACAAATTGGCAAAGTTGAAAGAAGAAACAGATCAATTGTAGATTGTGCTAGAACCTTGATGATAGAGAAGAGAGTATCTCAAATATTTTGGAGAGAAGCAATAAGCACTGCAGTTTACACCCTGAACCGAGTACAACTGAAGATAGGAACTATGAAGACATCGTATGAACTCTAGTATGACAAGAAACCAAATGTAAGTTATTTTAAAATATTTGGAAGTAGATGTTATATTCACAAAGATGCCAGAAATAGAAAATTTGATCAGAAAAGAGAGGAAGGAACATTTCTTGGTTATTCCTCTAGGAGTAAAGCATTTAAATGTCTGATCAAATCATCTAACAAAATAGTGGAAAGTGCAAATGTGAAAATTGATGAATTTGCATAAAGGAATGATGAAGGAAACTCCAAAGAACCAGAAGATTATGAAGAGTTTGTATATGTACAACCGAGAAGTCTAACCAAGAAAGCCGATGAAGAAAATACTCAGTTACTGAGTGATGAAGAAGATCATACAGAGCCTACCGAGCCTATATTAGCAAAATATGTCATAAGAAATCATGAATCAAGTTAGATTATAGGACATAAGGATGCTCCAGTGATGACAATGAATAAACTGAGATAGAACACATGTCTGATATCTGAGTTAGAAATGAGGATAGTAAAAGAGGCACTAAGCAATGATGATTGGGTGAATGTTATGATAGAAGAGATTGAACAAATCAAGAAAAATGAAACATGGACACTGGTCCCAAGACCAAAAGAGAAAAATGTAATAGGTACAAAGTAGATTTTCAGAAATGAGCTAAATGAAAAAGGTGAGGTCATTCGGAATAAAGCAAGGCTAGTTTGCAAAGGTTATGCTCAAGAAGAAGGAATAGACTATGGTGAGACTTTTGCACCTGTGGCAAGACTTGAAGGAGTGAGAACATTGTTGGCATATGTTGCTTACAAAAATTTCAAGGTATATCGAATGGATGTTAAATCTGCATTTTTGAATGGTATACTAGAAGAAGAAGTTTATATTGAACAACCTGAAGGATTTATTGAAGAGAAGAATAAAGATCAGGTATGTAAGTTGAACAAAGCTTTATATGGCCTAAAGAAAGCACCTAGAGCATGGTATGAAAGGTTGCACTCCTACTTAATCAAGATTGGATTTATGAGGACTAGTGAAAACAACAACATGTATATGAAGAATGATGAGGATAATGGAATACTAATTTCAGCCATATTTGTTGATGATATCATTTTTTGTGGAAATGATTCTTTATGCAAGAACTTTGGAAATGAAATGTGCATAGAATTTGAGATGTCATTAATCAGTGAAATAAAGTATTTTATAGGTTTACAGATACTGCAAATGAAAAATGGGATTTTCATTACTCAATCCAAGTATATAAAGGAAATCTTGAAGAAATTTGGAATGGAGGATTCTAAACCTGTAAGTACTCCTATGACTACTAATTGTAAACTATCAAAGAATGATGAATCTGCATCTGTTTATGAGACACTTTACCGAACTATGATTGGAAAGTTGAAATATGTAGTTCACAGTAGGCCTGATATAGCACATGTAGTAGGTATAGCTGCAAGATTTTCTGCAAATCCCAAAGAAACCCATATGACAGCAATTAAGAGAATTTTCTGATACTTGAGAGGCACTGAAGATTATGGTTTACTATATAAAAAGAGGAATGATTTTGACTTAAAAGTCTATACTGATGCTGATTGGGTAGGAAATATTGATGATAGGAAAAGTGCAAGCAGTGGAGCTTTCTTTTTGGGAGACAGACTAGTGAGTTGGCTTAGTAAGAAACAAGGATGCATTTCACAGTCAACAACTGAAGCTGAATATGTCGCTGCAGCATTGAATTGTACCAATATAGCATGGATCAAACAACTATTGGAAGGTATGAATGAGATAGTTACCGAGCTAGTAACTATATTTTGTGATAATACAAGTGCTATTAACATTTCAAAGAATCTGGTAATGCACTCTAAGACAAAGCATGTCTCTATAAAGTATCATTATCTGAGAGAGGAAGTTCAAGAAAAGAAAGTTGTGCTAGAATATGTTAGCACAAAGGAACAAATAGCAGACATATTCACAAAGCCACTGCCAAGGGACACTTTTGAGTATCTTAGAAGTAAGTTAGGGGTCCTACCCCTATCTAGTACTCACTAACAGAGTTCGGTGAAATTATCAATTCTATGACTCTACAGAATACTATTTGCGAGTTGATGCTGATTTACACACTTTAGAATGTTGTCTAAAGTTGTGCAGGAAATAGTGAATGAAGACAAGATGCTCTGATCGAGACTAAGATGATACATTTTTATATGTTTTAACAAGCATGGAAATTACTCCACCAGGGAAGTAATCAAGGATTAGTTTTACTTTTGGCATTGTTGTCAAAGGGGGAGAAGACTAATGACAGGGAGCGAAGATCACAAGAGAAGTTTACACCTCAAGGATAACAGGAGAAGAATAACAGCAGTCTAAATCAATTGGAAGAAATCAAGTTGGTATTGCCATCAATACCAAAGGGGGAGATTGTTAGCATTACATTAAGTTTGTTGGTATGAGGATATTGAGAAGATTGTTGGACATTGATGATATAATTGATAAAGGATGATTATTGTCTTAATAATATTATTTTGTCACTGATGTCAAGCAATTGATTTTCTAATTAAGTATGATGTTACCATATCTTAAAGAGTATGTTTTGATGAGTATAAAGATGTCAGTAAGTGACACAGAAAGAATGTGAAAATGAAGGGGAGTAATAAGTTATTCAATGGGAAACTATTATCAAGTTAGACAGTGATGAGATTATCTTATTTTGATTGTTTTGATATCCTATATATGTGTATTCGAAGACTAAATAAGAAGGAGAAAAGATTTCATGTAATAAAATGAGTAAAGGTTTGATACTGTTCTATTTTATCGAGCAAGGAGCTAGTCAGTAAACACCAAGGTTATCAGTGTTGGTTAAAGAAGAAAGAAGTTACCAAGTAAAGTTCAGTATTTACCGAGCAGTAACAGAATGCATTAGATGAATAAATACATTATTAAATGAAGGATGCCAATGAGCTAGAGATTTATAGAAGATTGGAATATCGTGCAAGAAATTTGTTAAGGATCAACGACAATGAAAATTCAAGAGTTAGATCTACAACACAGATTGAACGATCATAACCAAGCACAAGTACCAAGGAAGGAATACAAGTTCCAAGGCAAGATAAAACATTTTTTTAGTTCAAAGGATTCAATGAACCTAGTCAAGTTTGAAGATCTGATGGCTAAGATTAATCATGGGAAATGTGATTAAGGTGATTAAGCAGTTAGAAATTTTTTATAAATAAGGAAAAGATGATGAACACTGAAGGCAGGCAAATAGAAGAGCAGTGATACTACAGAGGTGATTACTACGTACAGAAGATTGAAGATCTGACTGAAGAATAGAGTGAGAAGCCCAAAAAGGAGGAAGATAAGTTTTATGACAAGATTATTTTGAGCACATAGAGTCTGCTTTAACATTTCAGATGTGAAGTTGCAGATATATTTTATTACTATTATTTATTTTTGTAAGTGACAGAAAATTTCTTAAGCGAGTGGACCTAACAGTCTTATTTGTAAATCCTCTAGCAAGGTAACATTCTGAATGAGTGTTTGAAATCCTTTGACAAGGTCACTTCTAACAAAGTGAAAGATTCTAATAGATTTGAGGGAAATCCCTTGACTAGGTCACATCTAGCAATGTGTTTATGTAATCTTTAACATGATTGGCTTTTAACTGAGCATACTCTAGAAGAGTATATATTCTTAGTGGGTCCAAAATCCCACAGTGATTTTTCCCTATTTCGGTTTCCACATTAAATCTGGTGCTAAATGTGTTTTGATGTTTCAAGTTTATCAGTTTATGAGTTTGAATGATTTACAGTCATAGTTGCATATCAAGTAAGTTCTACTGAGGTTGAATCTGAAGAATATATAGTATTGTAAGT
Source organism: Cryptomeria japonica (assembly GCF_030272615.1). Classification (NCBI taxonomy): domain Eukaryota; kingdom Viridiplantae; phylum Streptophyta; class Pinopsida; order Cupressales; family Cupressaceae; genus Cryptomeria; species Cryptomeria japonica. The sequence continues at coordinate 885,673,186 of NC_081407.1, read as the reverse complement.
TTATCTAATTCACCCCCCCCCTCTCATCTAACTAACATAAAGTTGGTCCATAACCTAGATCAACCGGGACCAAGTATAGGTCCACACACCAAAACAATGATCTCTATCTGCCAAGTCTCGAACATGATCACTAATAGAATCCTAAAAATCCACCAGAAGTTGCACCAACACCACTTATGCAATTCATCAAAGATCTCCACCAAAATCTCTACCGATGAAACCCTCGCCGGAACTAGAAACCAATCTTCTAAGCAAGCAGGATATCAACTAATCTCCAAACCAAAACCAACTGACCAAATATGAGTATAAGTTTCATGAACAAGCCAATTCCATCACCAGACTATACCAGAGCTTACTAGATCAAGCAAGATCCAAGTTAACCATATACCACTCAACCTACTGGGACCAAAAGGGTACTAGTAAAGCATCCAAACAACTAGTGTGGGAATCAATGACAAAACATCAATGCAACATATAATCAATTCCACTAGATGGCCAACAAAAAATTCCGATTATGGGGACCAATGAATGTTGATGTTATCAAAATCATACCTGAAAGGGGGATAGATATTTTTGCAGTTAAGAAGAAAGTTATTGTTTGCAGTATTGTACCATTTGTCCTTTATGTCAAAGGGGGAGAGAGATATAGTAAGAAGAGAGAGATATATAGTTGAAAAAAGAGATATTACTTGTTGGTCATACAAGTGTTGCCATCGATGAAAAAGGGGGGAATTGTTGGCATATGTGCAGAGCATGATGACATGATAATATTGTATGTTGTCACTGATGTCAATATGCTAAATTATGAACCGGTATGTTGTAGTAAGAAAACTAGCAAGAGAACTAGTATGATGATGTAAACCGGTATTTGTGAAAAAGTGAAGCAGTATGTTTGTTCAAGGTGAACTGGTATGTTGGAATAAGAACCGGTAAATGGAAGTTTAGTATTGGGGTTTCATTTGGCATGACTACCGGTTGGTAGTCTCAGCTTCAGGATTTCCAGTTGATGCATTTCAGGATTGTGTCATTCAACCAATGACATCTTGTGATGAGTTAGCATTGTAATGAAAACCAAATAAGTGTTGCCACGTCAGCCTTGTGCGTGTGAAGGATTTCCTTGAGGATCTTACATGGAGATTGATCCTATCTACCTCAGGAATGTGCGAAGTCTCTATAAAATTGGAGAACGTCTTGAGATTTGTTCAAGACTGTTGTATTTGATGCAGTGTGATTAATGGTCAGGATTGAACCAACTGGATTGTAAAACCTAAATGTTTAGGGTTTAGGGTTTATGCTACCGACCTATCTGTTTCCTATAAGGTCGATGATGTTTTTCATTTTGAAGTTGTTGGCAAATGTTATGTGTCTATCCCAGAGAGTGATACCTGATTCTTCCTAGACCGGAGAAGTGTGTTGATACTTGCAGAGTGTGATTGTAGATGAAAAGGAGCTAAAGTGGATCTGTCTTGGCATTGAGTGTTTTTATCAGATCAGTGTATTACCTATTGACTTCTAACCATTTCAACAGTTGGAAAATCCCTTAACCGGGTAGCTTTAATAGGTTTTTGTGTAAATCCTTTAACAGGGTGACTCAATTCAATGATTTCTTCAAATCCTCTTGCGAGGTAACCTTTGACATGGTTCTAACCTTTAACTGGGTCTTTAGCCATCCCTTAACCGGGTGATCCCTAGCAGGATCAGTTCCTAGTAGAACGTATTGTAAAAGTCTCTAACCGGACTAGGCTCCTAACAGAGCGGACTTCAAAAGAGTTCAAAGAATAGCTTGTGGGTATTCATCTCCACCATGGTTTTTCCCTGTTGGGTTTCCACATGAAAAATTAGTGTGTCATGTGTGATGCCTTTCATGTGATGGTTTATTATTTTATGTCAAACTGGTAAAATATGTTGAACTAGCAGTCATTATATTTTTGATGATAGATTACTTGTTTATGCATAAGGGTGAAGTGGAAATGAGGTATTAGATTGTATGGAAAGCTAAGGGTTACCGGTTTATGTCTTTCACATTCTCACTATGTTTTACTGGTAGTAATCTAGTTTAAACTGGTGTTAGTGCTTGCCAGTCAGAGTGCAGTGTTTGCAGTCAAACCAGTTCAAAAAAAGTGTTTTTGCTTGTACTGATTCACCCCCCCTTCTTAGTACTGGTTTGGTACTAACTGCTCATCATTTATTCATCAATTGGTATCAGAGCATCCTCCAGGTCCTGTGTGTTGTAAGCTTAACCACTTGAGGAAAAGGTCCTACTCTAATGATGAAGAGGGAAGGTCCAAAGTTCAACAAAGACAACTTTAAAATATGGAAGGACAGAATGAAGATATACATCAAAAGCATGGGTGCCCAATGCTGGAGCTATGTTGAGAATTCTTATGTTATCCCTACTAGTACTCTCACCGATGATTAAAAGAGAGAGATTCAGGAAAATGGGCAAGTCATGGAAGCCCTAATTAGCAATCTATCTGACATTGAGTTTATTGATGTTCAAGATTAAGACAATTCCAAAGAAGTATGAGATGCTCTTGAGAATATCTATGGTGGTGATGAGCATGTGAAACAAGCTAAGGAAGAGAGCTGTAGGGGAAAGTTTGAAGACATGTAGATGGTTGAAGGAGAGACCATTCAACAATATGGAATAAGAATCAAAACTATTGTTAGAGACATCAAGAGTGTAGGTGGTATAATATATGATTCCACTATTGTTAGGAAAGTCTTGAGATCCTTATTACAAGTCTATCCAATAAGGGTTGTTGCTATTTAGGAGTTTAGGTCTATAGACAAGACAAAGGTATCCCTAGACTCCATCATTGCTAAGTTAATAGTTTATGAGCTAAATAATTATGATGGCAGCATTTAGAAGACTGAATCAGCCAATAGAGCATCTGTTGCACCATCTAGAAAGGGAAAAAAAGCTAGTACCATTGGTGAACCAAGACAAAGTAGAGAAATGGATGATGAGGAGATCCTGATGGGATTTGAAGCTCTTCTTGCCAAGAGACGTCCTAAGGGAACTGGTAAATACAAAGGTAAGCTCCCTTTGAAATTCTTTTCTTGCAATAGGATAGGACACATTGTTGTAAATTGTCCTAATGGTGATAACAAGGACAAACTGGAGAAGTTCAAGAAGTTCAAAGGAGGAAACAGGAGAAACTATTTTGTAGCAGTTGATGAAGGTGTCACTGATGAGGAATAAAAAGATGAAGATAGTGAAGACATTGTGTTTGTAGCAGTTAAGGAAGATGTGTCAGATAAGAAGGCTCTTTTCTCCCACTTTGATAATTCCAATGAGTGGATTATTGATAGTGGCTGCTCTCACCATATGACTAGTGACTGGAGTAAGTTTCTATCTCTGGAAGAGTATGATGGTGGTGTGGTTAGTTTCGGTAATGATGCACCATGTATGGTAAAAGGTAGAGGGTCCATCTCTTTGAATGGAAAAAGCAGTGCTGATAATGTGTACTAGGTAGAAGGTCTCGGACACAACCTTTTGAGTGTTGCCCAGCTAAATGATAATGGACTCATTCTAGAATTTACAGATGGATTGTGTAAAATAAAAGGTAAGAGTGGTGAACTGATGGCCACCGGCATGCAGACCAAAGGTAACCTATTTCAGTTGTATGCAAACATCAGTACATGTCTAATGGCCAAGTTTGATGATAGATGGATATGGCATAGGAGACTCTACCATGTAAACTTTGATAATATTGTGAAGGCCAATAATATCAAGGTAGTTAGAGGATTGCCTATACTGAGCAAACCAGAGAATCCTTTGTGCAGAGAGTGTCAACTAGGGAAAATGTCTTCTTCAACCTTCAAAGGTAAATCTTTCACTGCAAATAATTTACTTGATCTTGTGCATACTGATTTGTGTGGTCCTATGAAAACTAGGAGTGTGCAGGGAGATAGTTATTTTATGATTCTTACTGATGATTTCTCAAGAATGATGTGGGTCACATTCTTGAAGGACAAGTCTGAAGCCTTTGGAAAGTTTAAAGCCTTCAGAGCACTGGTTGAAAAAGAAAGCGGTAAGAGGATTAAGTGCCTGGGAACTGATCAAGGAGGAGAATTCACTTCCAGTGAATTCAAAAAGTACTGTGAAGAGAATGACATCAAGAGGCAACTATCTACCCCCCAAACTCCACAACAGAATGGCCTAGTAGAGAGAAACAACTGGACTATAGTTGAAGTAGCCAAAACAATGCTAATCCAAGGAAAAGTTGCTCACACCTTTTGGACAGAAGCGGTGAGCACTGCAGTCTACACAATGAACTGGGTACTCATAAAAAAGGGTAAGGATAAAACACCTTATGAGTATTGGACCGGTAAGACACCAATGGAAAGATACTTTAGAGTGTTTGGTAGAAAATGTTATATCAAGAGGAGTGAACATGAGAGCAAGTTTGATGCAAAATGTAATGAGGGAATATTCCTAGGGTATTCCACAAAGAGCAAAGCTCTCAAATGTTTCAACAATAGGACTCAGAGAATTGTTGAAAGCATCAATGTTAGAGTTGATGAAACCTCTAAAAAACCTGAGGAAACCAGCAATGAGCAAGTAGGAGATGAACCGATAGTAACCTTCTAGGAACTGGTTGCAAAATAGCCTAGCACCAGTAACACTGCTCCTACACTGATAGATGTTATGTTGATGAAGATGAGGATGAAGAAGAAAAGCAAGAGGAAACAACTCAGATCATTTCTAGGCATGTAAAGTTGAATCATGTTCCAAAGCAGATCATAGGAGACAAGGATGTAGGAATTCTTACAAGAAGAAAGGTTAGAGAAAACTCTTGCATGATCTCTGAATTTGAGCCTAAAACATTCAAAGAGGCACATAAAGATGAAGACTGGATCAAGGCAATGGAAGAGGAACTTGACCAGATAGAAAAGAATGGTACATGGTCTTTGGTACCTAGACCTAAGCATAAAAATGTCATAGGCACCAAATGGGTTTTCAGAAATAAGCCGAATGAAGATGGATCAGTGGTTAGAAATAAATCCAGACTAGTGTGTAATGGATATGCTTAGGAAGAAGGAGAAGACTATGGAGAAACCTTTGCTCCAGTAGCCAGATTGGAAGGAGTTCATATGCTTCTTGCATATGCAGCCTTCAAGGGATTCAAATTATATCAAATGGATGTAAAATATGCATTCCTAAATGGAATACTAGAAGAGGAGGTGTATATAGAGCAACCAGATGGGTTTTCCCTATTAGAAGACTGTGCCATGGTGTGGAGGCTACATAAAGCCTTGTATGGACTAAAGCAGGCACCTAAAGCATGGTATGAATGCTTGCACTCCCATCTATGAAGATTGGATTTGAGAGAACAAGTTAAGATAGAAATATCTATCTGAAGTTAGAAGGAGATTAGATTCTAATCTGTGAGGTATTTGTTGAAGACATAATTTTTGGAGGAGATGACAAGATGAGTCATGATTTTGCAGATGAGATGAAAAAGGAATTTGAGATGTCACTTATAGGGGAGATTAAGTTCTTCCTTGGACTACAAATTCAACAAATGAAAGATGGAATCTTTATCACTCAATCCAAGTATGTCGAAGAGGTGTTGAAGACCTTTGGCATGGAAGACAGCAAACCGATCGGTACACCAATGGTGACCGATTGTAAACTATCAAAGGAGGATGACTCGGTGTTGGTAAATGAGAAGGAATACTGACTGATGATTGGTAAATTGCACTATGTAGTACATAGCAGACTGGACATTGCACATGTAGTGGGCATTGCTGCACGGTTCTAGAAAAGCCCAAGAGATTCCCACTTGGTAGTAGTCAAGAAGATTCCTAGATATCTGAATGAAACTATTGACTATGGGTTATGTTATCCATATAGTAATGATGTCAACTTGAAAGTGTTTACAGATGTTGATTGGGTTGGTAATGTGGATGACTGGAAGAGAACAACCAATGTAGCATTCTTTCTTGGTGGTAGACTAGTCTCATGGATGAGTAAGAAGAAAAGTTGTATCTCTCAGTCTACAACAGAAGTGGAGTATGTTGTAGCATTTATGAACTACACCTAGACAATTTGGATGAATCATGTATTAAATGGCTTCAAAGTTCTTGTATCTGAACTGGTAAGTACATTTTGTGACAACACAAGTGCAATTAACATCTCCAAGAATTCGGTTTTACATACTAGAACCAAGCACTTCGAGCTCAAATATTATTTCTTGAGGGAGAAGGTTCAGAACAAAGAGGTTGTACTGGAACATGTTTCTAGTAAGGAGCACTTAGCAAACATATTCACCAAGCCTCTACCGAAGGCTACCTTTACCTATTATCCTTTGACGTCAATTACTTCTTTGATGCTCCATCTTTTGGTTTAGAGGTCTCACCTTCCTCATAACCGGAAAAACCAAGTCCAGTGGCATTCTTTACCGGTTTTGCTAATTCAAGCTTTTGTTCTAGCTTAACAGTACTCTTATTGAATTTGGCAAGTATTCCCTTTGACTTAGTGAGTTCCTTGGAAATAGCAGGATAGGATTCCTTCAAGGTCGCATTCTCAAAAATAGCCATGTTGAGTTCACCTTGCATTTCTTCTTTTTCCACTTTACTCTCTTGGAGATGAGTGGTAAGGGCACTGATTTCTTGCTTCAGCTTGCAGATCTCATGATCTTTTCCTTTTACCAAGTCTTCCACTTTCCTTCGGTTCTCCAACTCTTGACACATTCTGATAGTTAGTCCTTCCATTTTCCTTTTTAGGTTAGCATTAGATTCATTCAGTTTTTCAACTTTTTCAACTAGGGCTTCCATGTCTACTTCATCAAAAGAACTATTTTTAGTAAGCTCCATCAGTTTCTCAGCATGCTCTCTTCTCTTTGCTAGAGAGGCTTTATATTTGACTTTAAGTTCATCAAAGGCTTTCTCAGTCTGAGTAAGATGATGAGTAAGCTCCCTCTCAGTGTATTCCCCCATATCTCCTTCCAAGTGGTTAAACTTATAGAAAGGTTGGCTTTGATACCAATTGATGAATACTAAGATGGGGGGGTGAGTTAGTATACCAAAAATTAGTGAACTTAAACTCTTAAATAGTTTAGCAGTTAACTGGTATAACAGATTTACTAACAAACCAATTAAAACAAATGCAAACCAAATAGCAAAGAAATCATTCACCCACAAAAGAACAATCACCATAACACAAGAGGTTTTGATGTGGGGAAAAACCACGGTGAGCTGAAACTCAAAAGTAATTATTTGTAGAATAGTAACTAGATTGGTTAAGGTTAGACCGGTTAAGGTCATACAATGTTCTTAACTAGAACAAATCCTGTTAGGAATCTCGATCTCTGTTAGGAGATAACTCCTATTAAAGAATACCTTGTGAGAGGATTTCAGATCCATAGTTGTGAATCACTTTGTTAGAGGATTTACAAAGGCTTTGCCAGGCCTACTTGGTTAAGGGTTTTAGACTTGTTGAAGATGTGAGTAATCAACAAGTGAGTGATCTAGATACTAGCACAGTATGCTTGGTTAGATCCTTGATAGCTCATTGTTAATGCATATTTAGCATTACTTCAGTCTTTAATATCTCCACACTTTGATTCTTCACATAGACCTAATCTTCTCTTTTGTGATCACACATACAAAAAACCTCATGCATTGCTAAAACCCTATCGTATTTTTAAAACCCTAGACATGATGTCCTTATAAAGGAATCTGATTTCATGTCGGTCCAATAGGATTACATTGCAAATTCCTAAGTTCAGTGCATCTAGACACATTTGGTAACACGACACAAAATCACTGCCAAAGTGTCTGTGAATGATAACTCATCACAGAAATACCAGTTGGTAACACATCATAGAGTAATACCGGTTCATACATTTTACCAATTGCCGGTTTGTCAAAATGAAGACTGGAAAAACGTTAACTACCACTTTGTTCCTTCGGTCTTCAGTTAGTTTGTGATCGGTAAACACCTTCTGCAAAACACTGATAGTCGAAAGACTATAATGCATAATACCAGTTGGAACAATTACCGATTGAGCATAACTCATACACAGGGAAGTGATCATAAAACAAGTGTGTGTTTATCAATAACAATCAGAACATCATCAAAATGCCAACAATCTCCCCCTTTGGCATTGATGGCAACACTTTAGAAAATTTTGACATCTAAGTGTTTTACAAAAAAAATATGCCATAATCAAAATTACTCCCCCTAAGCATATACACTATCCCTTTTTGCAGAAAATACAATGTTTACTACTCCCTTAAAGAAATAACACGAAAGTATACATAAAATTCACCAAAATTTTAGATACTACTCCCCCTTTGCCAACAATAACAAAGTACTGCAGAATAACCCTTGTTTCTCATTATCATTAAAATAAATAAGTGTTTATGACAATAATGAGTGAAACTTATCAAAAACTAATTTAAAATCCTACATAAAAGTCTTCATGGATAATGACCATGACTCAAGTAATGAGGTAGCCACCTCACTCTCCATCTGCATCTGTGATACCTATTCTTCCATGGTGTAAATTGTACTCATCTCATGGGTTGTCGTTAAAGCTTCGAGATTGAGAAAGCACTTCTGAAGAATTTGCAGTCTGGGTAATAAAACCAGTTGAAGTTCCTGCAAATCTCTTGTCTTGTTGCTAATCTGCAACTCTATTCTAGCAGACTAAAGCTGATACCAGTGATTAGTTTGCCCATATGTGGTGAAAGAATCATACATGGTCTTAAAGTTGCTTATGTATGTCTGCAAATCAGATTGCATTTTATCCTTTTGTGCAAGCACATCATCATAGAATAGATGGAGTTGGCTTATTTTGCTTAGCAATAGTTTTGCCTCATCCATAGCATCTCTAATATCCTTCTACTCTTTCTGAAGTTGAGACAGAAGCTCATTCAGTTTCTTTACTAAGGCAATGTTAAGTGCCTTTTTATGCTTCTTCTGTGCATTAGTTTCGGCAACTTCCTCCAGGCATTGTACCTGATCTTCTACCACTGTACATAGAAGTTTTAGTTTGGCTGGAGAGGAGTATCGGGGAGATTGGTACCAAGGATCAAACTAGTAAGGGTGTCAATAGCAGTGTGAATGACATCCTGCTCCTTTTTCCTTCTCAATACTTCCAGTCTTTCTTGTGCTAGCTTTATACCTTGCAGCAGCTCCAATTCATCCGCAAATTGGAGGTCAAGAAGACTGGTGATGTCGGCCAGTTTGGCTTGACCATCGGTTGCCTTTGGAGTCTCTGCTTGCTTATTCTTTTCTATTGCCTTCTCCTCTTTCACTCTTTTCTTTTCCTCTTCTTTCTCCCTTTGTTCTGCTTCATGCTTTTTCTCCTCTTCCTCCTTCTTTCTTTCTTCTTTTTTCCGCTTCTCCCCTTCTTGTTTCTTCTTCTCCTCATCTTTCTGCTTCTCCTCTTCTTTCTTTTCCTCCTTTTCTTTCCTCTTCTCCTCTTCTTTCCTCTTCTCCTCTTCTTTCCTCTTTTCTTCCCTTCTTTCCTCTTCTCTTCCTCTTCCTTCTTCTTCTCCTCTACTTTCCTTTTCTCTTTCTCTTTCTCCACTTTCTCTTTGTTTTCCTTTTCCTTTTCCAACTTTTGCTTGTCTGCTTTTTCTTTGTCCTGTTTCTCCTTGTCTGCTTTTTCTTTATCAGCCTTTTTCTTTTCAGGGTCTGTAGTGACATCTTCAACATCCAACACATCAACATCAATGGTGTCCACCTATTCTGTAGCCAATTCTCCTTCATCATCAAATTCCTCATCTAATTTTCTGGTTTCTGGTTCCTGTTCGGCCTTCTTGTTGGTGTCAGACACTTGATGCAACTGGACAACAGCTTTGGCATGCAAATGAGTATCCTTCTCTACTTTAGAGGTTTTTCCTTTAAGCAGCCTGAGTCTTCTTCTTCTCATGAAGAAGAGACCTTTATGTGTGTCCATAATCTAAAATAATTCAAAATTGGAGGCTTTAGGAAAGTACTAAGCAAATACTTTCTCCCTTATTTCCTGTTCTTTCTCTATGGCAATGCGCCATTTGTTGTCCAAAGAATTATATAAAGAATCAGGTGCCTCAAATATAATTTTTGATGGCAACCAGTCATTTTTACACAAATAATTTATGACTTCCTGCTCCGTTTCCTCTTTCTCACTATTGGTAAAGTCATCAAAACACTCCTTCAGTTCACTAAGCAATTTTCTTTTTATGTTCTTGATAGTCCTTTGATAATGTGTCATTGGCTTATAAGAAGAGACATCAATATTTACCAGTGCAGGTGTCTTGCCAGTAGCTTTTGGCTTTTTCCTTGTTTTCCTTGTCTTCTTAGGCTGCACATTTGATTCTGTGTCTTCAAATTCCAGTGAGTTTCTCTTGGCCTTCCGCTTCCTTTCAAATACTTTAGCGGGTGCAACTTCCAGTTTCTTCTTGGCAGGCGCCCACTTGGTCACTTTAGGGTTGGCTAAGGTAACTGGTGCCGATGCCACTAGCACTACCTTTCCCTTTTTAACAGAAATCTCTTCAACCGGTGTTACCCTTTCCAAGTAGGTGTCGGTTCTCTTTTTCTTTGCATTCAAAGGAGAGGCAATTAGGGTAGAGGCATACCCATCCAACATGTCATAAATTACCTCATAACCCATAGGATCTACTTCTTCCTGTCTAGGCTCTACTGCTTCCATTACACACTCATCTACTCTAATGGTAAAACAAATGTCCTCTTCATACTTCTTAACAATATCACCATATACCCTCATCCTCTAGCTCATCTTCTGCTTGAATTCATTAAAGTATTTATTCAAGATTTCAGGATATCCGATTCCCACCACTTGGAGACTTTCCTTGATTTGTTTGGTGATCAGTTGGTCAGCAGACCATTGAATATCACCCACTCCTGGGAAATAGCCTTGGAAGTAGAAAATAGACCCACCAATAGTTGTCCAAATTTGAATCTTAGGCACTGTCCTATTTGATGGACTTCAAGTTTAATAGGAGTTGTTTCTGTAAATAGGTGCATAGATCAAATGAGGCGTCCTTCATGATCATTCTATAAGCAGCATTAATCACAGTAGTAGAGACAAACTTTAATCTCCTGTCATAAAATGTCTGGTATCCTATCACCATGCAAGCATACTTGACCAACTCATCTTTGATGCTGTTTGTTATCACTGTTTAAGAAATGGGTTTTCTTTTCCCATAAATGGCTAGGTTTTTTGAAATTTTGAGTCAAGCACATTATTAACTGCTTCGAACCTATGATAAGTTTTTAAGGGTTTAGGGTTTTGGTTTTAAAATCGCTCAAATGTATGATTAAAACCCTCTGGTTTCTATTCCTGCATTACTTTAATTCACTTAAGTGATGGGTCTTGGGGTCGTATGAAGTGTTCCCCCTTGTCATTTACCTAGGCGGTCATTAAATAATTGTAAAAACTTTATGCCTTATGTCTTTTTCCTTCTAATGTTGTCAGGCCCAGTAAGTGTCATGTAGCTCTCAAATGGATCTATGGCTTTCGCCATTTCATTAGGTGAAGTTGCGAGTGTTTTAAGTCTTGCAAAATGGTGAAAGGAAAAGCATGTTCAATGGTACACATTTGGTCTGGTTTAATGAGATTCCATCTCGCTCCAGATCTAACGGCTGGTCTAATTTCATAGCCGAAACCAACAAGCAAATTACCTTTCGCGAAATGGCGAAAAGGTTTGGTAGGACCTGACGGTGAAGACTTTTCAAATGGCTAAAAGGTGATCAAGTCCAAGAGAAATAGACGGTTCGCATTATTTCATGATTGACAGATGCAAGCATGCTATGCCCTATGAAACAACAAAAGGTTTTTTGGCTCGGGCAAAATAGGTTTAATAAAAGCATAATGGATGCGTAGGTTCCCAAAGATCCAATGGTTAGCGCAGTTTCGCATAAGAGAGATGATTGAAGGATAGCTTTCACAAAACAATGAAATGACATGGCGATTCCAAGCAAGTAGTCCAGTTGGTTGAGATGGCGAGTAAGATGGCACCACATGGTAGAAAGTCAAAGTAGTCAGCAAGTCAGATCTAAGGATTGAAAGGTAGGTCCAAGAGGATGAGTAATGTTGCTGGGTGTGAAATGACTTGGCAGATTCACGTGGCAAGGATGAAGTGAAATCCATTGTTTTCTCTCTATGAATAAAAGGATGACATGTCAGTTCAGGAATGATTAGACACCAGGTGGATAGAGCTAACTTAGAGGGCCCATAACTGCCGAACCTTAGTAGGTTACTAAGCATCGAGCAAGTCAGCTCTAATCTAGCGGTCCGCATGGGTTCGTGAAGGTAAAGTGCTCGTGCTTTAAAGCCTACGAAAAAGAGAAAGGTTTTTGGGACCCGAAGAATAGGTAAAGCATGAAGGTAAAAAGGGATCAACTCCGAAAAGATCCAAGGGCTCGCATTGTTTCGTGGCTGTGAAATAACCAAACATTAAGCTATGCGAAATAGTAAAAAACCATTAGTCATCAGAATGAGGCGCGGTTAGTGGAAAAGCTGACAGTCTCGGTAAGGGTTAAAAGCCAAGCAGTTAGAGTTCCATCTAATGTTTGGCATAGCTACGCAAAAGAAAAGTGCTCATGGCATAAAGCTTGCAAAGTGGCAAAAAGGAAGTAGGGCCCAATGCAAAGGAAGAGATGTTAAGGTAGTGTAAAGGCCGATTAAGTTCGATTTGATCAGACGGCTGGCATGATTTCATTAAAGAGAAATTGCTAAGACATTATGCTTTGTGAAATGGTGAAAGAGCAAAAAGGAAAATGCACAGGCATGTTGTGACCCATTGGAGCAAAATTTTTGAGTTCTACTATGAATTCAATTCTGAAGGGATGACCAAAGTATGTGGTATCAATGTCGCAGTTAAGAGCTCGACTACCATATATGATCTCGTATCAATTGAATGAAGGTATCATTCTAAAGAATAGTTACAGAGGGTGGTTGCAGAGCTAATTTCTTCAATTGTAGAGCTAATTTCTGCAGTCGTAGATCAAGTTTCTTCAAGCAAAAAATAGGTTCTCTTATACTCTTGTTTAGCAATCACTTAACAGTGTGTTTAAATTAAGGTCTTGATTTGTCACAAAATAGTTGGGGGTAATAGTTAGATTGCTTGCATAATTTTTAAAAGATGGCACCTAAGAGAAAATTCTCAGGAAAGGTTAACTACCAAGAGAGGGCTATCTGTGATGAATTCCTTGAATAGTTGACATTGTCAACTAATGTGGCCGCAAAGATAAAAGAGCTTGTGCCAAAAGCTCCTCACCTAAAAATAGGAGAGGGATTATATGATAAGGGTAACTCGCTAAGAGACCCTTGAATTGGGCTGTCTAGGTTGGGATTTTTTAAAGTTCGATTTGGCATGAGAAACTCCTCAGCTCGGCAAAACAGTATCTGGGAGTTGTATGTAGGAAAATTGGTAGTCCCTGGAGTATTCATGGATGTGGATCTCCTAACCCAGATTGCACACAACTATGACCCAATTACAAGAAGTGTCAAGGATATCAGTGGGAAAACCCACATTGAAATAAATAATGAGGAATTCAGAAGTGCTTTTGGGCTTAGTGAATTCACCAATTTTCTAGAGCCTATTAATTTTAAATCACTAGCTCAGGTATACAGTGTACAGAGGAACCACCTTACAAATGGGCCTCTTAAAGAGTTCTTTGTGAAGATAGGTGGGCTACCAGTTGTAGGACCCAATACTGAGGAGCCTTTCTCTTTAAATCTATTTACCCTTAGGGCCAAGGGATTATACTGGTCACTTTGCCAAATTCTAGGAGAAGATGCTGAGGCAAATATGTCAACCCATTACATGCTGATGGTTGCTCAGATTTTGAATCCTTTTCTTGCAGTGACCTTTGATTATGCTTCCTTTATCATTGATGCTATCCATGAAGGATTGATAGGAATAAAGAATGGGAAGGTAGATAGGCCTTTTGGATGGTATTCCCTCCTCATGCATTTTATTTTATTCAAGGGTGGTGATTATTTTGCAAGTGGAATGGATCTTGTAAAAGAGAAGAATGGAGAAAAGATGTCGGTGCAGTTATGGAGTACAGTGCTGTCATGGGATAGAGAAGATGCAATCTTTCTAAGGTTTGATAAATGTTTTGCATCCAAGATTAGGACTCTTATATGTTAAGAGAATCCAAGAGTCCCCAAGGTTCTTTTGGAATTTATTAGGCCAAAAGAGTTTGCAGAGAATATAAAAATTGTTCACAATTCGGGTGATATTTACTTGTACCATGTCTCCATAGCTTTCAGAGTATATGGTTTCATAAGAACTCCATTTTTGTTACCCTGTCAGGTCCCTCTTAAAGTGGGAATTGCAGAGATCCTCAGGCAGATTGGTGGTGTGCAGGAGGCAGAGTTAACAGGCATAGGTAAAGGGACCATTCTGCCTACAGTTACCATAGCACACCAATTTGTGATAATTAAAGGAGGTTGGAAGTGTTTTGAAGATTTCTTTCAATCGTATCATTTGTCAACTGTAGTATCCCAGTGTGCTGACCCTAAAGACTTTTTCAACGACATGTTCCGAAAGAGGGCAATATGTAGAGGTAAACCCCACCAATTCTAGTTTCCTGAAGACCTCATTACGAATGAGTTTGATCTAGATGAGCAAGAGTTGAGGAAGGAAAAGTGGGTGGCTTATAAAAAGGCCTTGGACTTTGTACACCAATTTGATACCAGCTATGACCCATTGTCTAGCTTCCATCCTTTTGAGGAGAAGATAAAGTTCCTAATTCTTTGTTTTGAGGATGTGATGCAAACTTTGAAAGAAAAGAGGGAGGTTGTAATTAAAAACAACCCTAAGAAAGAAAGACTGGTTCTAAGTAGGTTTGCATCCACTACAACAATCCCTCTTGGTGACTACATGTTGCATAAGAAGTCCAATTATAGTGTGTTGATGCCTACATCAGGGGAGCCCCCTACTTCAAAGGGGAAGAGGAAGATACAAGTTGTCATTGACATTCAAGATAGCCCAAAGAAACAAAGAGTGGGAAAAGAAATACAATATGGTGGACCTTTGTACTCTCCATCTCAATCCCCTATCCATATAGGAGATGAACAGGTAGTAGCTAAGAAACTGTTAAACTTAGGTAGCCTTGGAGAAATAGCATATACATATGATGAAGTGGAAGAGGGAATGCTAAAAGAGCCCCCTACTACTGAAATGAACATCACTAGTAATGAGTTCAAAGGCTTGGACTAGGATCCTAAGATCAAACAAGCCAGTGAAAATTTCTTGGCTGACAATAACTTTGTCACATCAGGAGCATTCATGTAATTTGTGTGGAAGCAGAACATTGACAAATATAATGCCAGGTGTGAAAAGAGAAAACGTGAGAAACCTCACAAAGATCTTGCTATGGTTGAGGAGGAAATAAAGCAAGAAATGGCTGATGAGTTTAAGACCATCACTCCTAAGCAGGGAAGAGACATGGTGGCACAGGCTGGTGTACTCATTCTCCCCAAGTGGGACATAGCAGATGCCTTGTTATTAGAGGCAGTAAGAAAATAGACCAAACCTATGGAGGGGATCACTTTCAGCAAAGACAATGCTGCACTACTCATGTGGTCTCTTAAAAGAGATGAAAATAAGAGAAATAAGAACACCCCAGGGTCAAGTTACCTTGGTGGAATGATAGTAAAAAGAGTTCAGAGCACTGGGGTAGTGGAAGCTACTAGCACTATGCTAGAAACTGCAAAGTTTAGTGTTGCAGTGGTAGAAAGGGAGGCCAAGGAAAAGGCAGATCACAACGTTAAGCTGGAGACAATTTTAAAAGCCTATAATAGTGCTCAGGAAGAGGTAAGGGGTAAAGACAACATCATTTCCAAGCTACAAAGCCATTTGGTAGGACAGTACCATCAAGGTGAGTCTTCAACACTGATGATCTCCTCTTCTCCTTCAAGACCTCCATCTACCAGCCCCATTATTGAGTTCCCACCATCTCCAGCACCTTCTGGCTCTTAATTGGTTGAGATTACTCCTCAGGAGTTGGAGGATTTAAAACAAGCTCAAGCCTTGTATGCAAAGAAATATGAAGAAAGAGTAAGGGCTACAATTTCAAGTTTTGTTGATAGCATGGGGGCCTCATTATTGTATAGCAACATGAGCAAGATTCTAGATATGTGGAATGAACTTAATGGTGATATGGCTGTCATAATGCCTATTTTTGACAAGTGGAAGCCTAGAGAGCAGGATTTGGAGCTTATTTGTGTATCCTATGATGAAGCAGGGGCTAATCCTATTATCAAATCCACTTGTGATACCATAAAGGACCTAGTAAAATTAGTAGAAGGAATAGATAATGCAGACAGGAAGATCAATTTGTACAAGAAAGAGTACACTGATCTAGTATTTGAATTAATTCCACGGGGTTTTGCTAGCCTAGTTCAATTGAAGGAAAAACAAGTATGGCTTAAGGAATTAGAAACCAAATTGTCAGTTAGAATAAAAGAAATTATTAACTTAGAAGATGCTTCCTTTTTTGTCATAACAATTGAGGAGATAGAGAGAATCAAATCTCATTATGGTTTTCTCAACTCAGAGGTTAACAAAATGAGAAATTCTTGGAAAAGATTAGCCAAGGCAAAAGCAAAAGTGATTAACTTCGCATGGCCAGCTGATGATGTATACAATGAATGGACAAGAAAATATGCCATATAGGATGTGGAGCCATTAGAAGACGTTGCAATTGGACAACAAGTAGAAGAAGTTGCAGAGGTTGAAAAGGATTGGTAACTACATTTGTACAAGATTTTGTAACTTCTTCTTGAGAAGAAATGATTGTAACAAACTCTCCTAGGAAAGTCCGAAGCTTTGTATGCATCCATATTGTTATAAATGGATACCAGGACTAGTAGAAAAAGGATCGCAAAAGAATTGTAACAAAACGCTGCAGAAATTTATCTGAGCTTTTCGAAGTTTTAATGGACAATATTCGAAGGTTTCTTGTAATACTTTTTTAAAGAAAATATCAATATAGAGGCCATTGGTTTTGAGTTAAAACTTTGTGATGTCTTCAAATGTGTTTCCAAGTGTTTACTATTTCATTCTAAATAATTCAAGGTTATATCATTTGAATAGGGGTTGTAAGGCAACTTTCAGTAGATATGTTTCTTAGCTTTTCTCTTCAGGAGGGGAATTAAATATGCAGGAATCACTTCTACCAGTAAATTCCTTGTGAGATATTTTGAATCTTGATGAGCGTAGTTTAATTGGGTAAGAATAAATTCTTATGTGTGTCAGGCATATATAGGGGTCTAGAGAAGCCAAACTAATGGGATATGTATAGATATTTGATTGTGGGAGTATTGTTTGAACTTAGATGACTCTGTGACCTTGGATAAGGCACTGATATAGATTTGAGGTTGTCTATTACATATTTTTGTAGGTCAATACTGAATATGAGTACAATTTTCATTCCTTTGTTTCAGCTAGTTTTAAGGTGATTAGATCCACTGGTTTTCTAGACTGGTTTGCTATGGATTTATCTTTTAAAAGTGTGAATTTAGTTCAAAAAGGTATACCCGCCTAGACTTTGAGTAGGTTCGAAGCGTAGAAGGTTAAATCAAACCTTGTCATATGTTGTCCTGGAAGTTTCCTTCTCTTTAGTATCTCTTTTGCATACAGAGTTATTATATCATTATAAGGATGTTGAAGTGAATTAGATTTTGAAGACAACAAAAGTGGTGACTCTGCTAGGGAGTGTCACAATAAGGATCCAGATGCAGATTTGTGTTTAAATTTATAAAGAAAATCATTGTGTTTGTGGATTAGATCAGTGCGTTAGTGAATATAGCAGTGGTGCTTGGAGGTATCTATCTAGAAATTCCCTCTATTTTCCTTTGATATATGATTTTGGTCTAAGATTTCCGACATTTTTTCAAAGCTTATTTTCATAATTCCCATAGTCTTGTGGGTGGTGACTCTATTATCTTGGAACCAGTCCTTGTGAAGTACAAAAGAAAAGGAAGACAAGCACAATGCAAGGAGGAAAAAACACCAAATCATTCATGAAGAAGCACCCTCGTGAAACTTTGCAAGAAGGTTTGCCAAAATAGTCACGAAGAGGTCAGAAGAGATCAGTGCTCCATGAACCATCAAATGCTGCTTGGGTGCAAAAGAATAACAATATCGGTAAGATAACTGATCGACCTGTTTATGCAAAGTCTAATTCTTCTTCTAGAGAATCTGAACATGATATATTAGGTTTCCATTCTAGATTGTTTGGAAATATAGATAATGCTCATGCTATAAATCAAGATATATCTCATGTTAGTGTGTCTCCGAGAGATAGGACTAGTTCAAATGCAATTAGACATTCTGTTCCCAAGACAATTGATGGAAACATTAGCTTGATTGATATAGATCAAGTCAATTTATCTGACTCTGAGGAGAATTTCCATGATGAAGATGAAGTGTCACAAGAAATAGAAAATTTAAATAGGAGAGTTCATCACTTAATCTCCCTAAGAACCCAAAAGGAAGCAAATAAGGAGAAGGAGGTTAAAGCAAAATTAATGGAGAGAGATAGGCTTCTTAGACAGATAGCTGATCTTGAAGTATTGGCCAAAGAAAAAGAAAAGAGTGATGAGGAAGGCCCTGTGATCAGAGAAATTCTGATCACCAAGTCTAAGCTAGCATATAGGTCAGTACTCTAGCCAAACAAGGAAATGCTCAGTGATTCACAGCCTCCTAGGAATAATGTTGATAAAGGAAAGTAGAAATGGGTGGATGATGGAACTGGATCTAAAAACACTGAAGAGATTTCTCATAGGCTTTCAGCACATGAGAGAGAAATGGAAAGAATAAGAAAGGAAAAAGAGGATCTCCAAATGGAACTAGAAAAAGCTGAATTGGAAGCAGCTAATCAAGAAGTGAAAAGAAAAATTAGCTACTTAAAAGGTCCCCCTATCATTTTTCCATTAGAAGATCTTAGTAAGCCTGATCCTCAACAAATTTCCCTTCCCTCGGTTAAGATTCAACCTACTATGCCTACTCATACAACATCAGTGAGTCAAACCCCTGTGAATAATCAGCATGGCCAAGTATCTCAGTCCCTAATTCCAAAAGTCAGAATGAACATGGGAAATAATAATGTTGCTTCCCCTTTTCAAAGGAGACCTATCAATTTAGAACAGTACAGGCAATTGTTCTTTGATGGGATCCTAGGATATCCCAACCATGTTCCTACTGAGTTAAGGGACAGACTCCATAAGTTTGCTGGAAACAATGCAATTAGTGCTGAAGAACATTTGAAATCTTTTGGTGACCTGATAAATGACTATGAGATAGGGGATGAAGATGTTATAATGAAACTGTTTGTTTAGTCTCTGGTTGTTGATGCAAGAGATTAGTACAAAGTTCTTCCAGTTAATAGCATCGGGTCATGGGAGGATTTTAAGAATTGTTTTCAAGAATAATACGGTGATAAAACAAATGTGAGCTTCATGCTCAATGAATTTAATAACATCAGAAAGTCTGACAATGAAATGGTCACTGATTTTAATGTTAGATTCCAAAAGGCTATGTATAGATTGTATCAGGTGATGAGGTTAGATGATAACATGTGTCTGAATACATATTACAATGCATTTGATTCTAATATGGCCTATATCTTGAGGGATAAAAATCCACATAACCTAAGGGATGCTTTTAGGATTGCCATTAATGTGGAAAGCAACAGAAAAACATCTAGGAAGTTAGGAAGGAGAACAGATGGTAGGTTAAGGCAAGAAACAAAACAAAAACCTAGCAAAGTTGCTAAAGAAGAAGACAAGATAGAGAAGTTGGTCATTGCTATGAAGGATCTGACTACCAAGGTAAACAAAAATGATAAACCTCATTACAACTAGCAAGATAGACCCCCTAGATTGCATGACATACCTTATAATACCAACTGGAAAGATGGTAAACCCCAGAATGAGAAGCCTAAAATTGCCCAAAATTAGGACACTCCAAATCCCTTAAAAGGGAAAAATGTCCATAATATAGAAAATGCTCCCTGGTGTATTGCTTGTGATGGACCACATTCTCCTCATCAGTGTGCAGTAGCTCAAGCTCTTGAAGAATCCATGAGACAAGAAGTTGAGCCTGACATTAACATGTTTGAGACTATTATAGAAAGTGATGAGGAATCTATACAAAATGAATACAGTGATGTGCTAGATAATGAAAGGTTTGTTCAAGGACAACTAAGCTTGGATTGGAATCCTACATTGAATGTGGTAATAATTGAGGATGAAGAAGTTCATCTTAGAAGGCCTAGTGAGGAAGAAGTTAAGAGTCTCACTAAAGCTGCTATTGCTAAAGCAAAACACAATTATAACTTAAGGAGCACCAAGAAGGACACTGATTAGGGTGAACCTGGTTCCATGTTCATAAAAGAGATTACCCAAAAGGGGGCAACAAGTAGTGGTACTACTATCCCTAAAATTGGTCAGGAAAAGAAGGAATGGGTTAAAGATGTACCCAAGAGTACAGATGATAAAAATACCAGTGATATACAAGGAGCTGCCACAGCAAAAAGGGCAAGTCATCTCAAGGTAGAAAGAGTTAGAGCTAATACTAATTTAAGCAGTAGTTCCACATTTGACATGGCTCAAGCTCTTACACAAATGAAGGTCACTGTCCCATTAGTAGAATTACCGAAAATTAAAGAACATAGGGATGCAGCTTTGTCTTTGTTTTCTAATATATCTAATAATGACATAACCCTACCCACCAGTTTGGCTAAAATTGGAAAGGATCAAGAATTCCAAACCCCAGAGGTTTATGTTGGAACCACTATCACTCAAGAGCCTTCACAAGTAGATCCATTCTATGTTACCTTGTTGGTAAATAACCGGTTGATAAAAAACTGCATGATAGATTTAGGAGCTGTTGCTAATGTGATGCCCTATGGTGTCATGAAAGAATTAGGACTGTCAGTGACCACTGTTTATGGAAAGTGTTATGCTATGGATAATAGGGAGGTACCTATGATAGGTACAATGAGAGATGTTGAAGTAAAAATAGTAGCATTCCCTGAGGCAACTTATAAAATGGATGTTATTGTTACTGACACTAAACCCCATTATGGTATGTTGTTGTCCAGGTAGTGGGCAGCAGCAGTAGGAGGAAATGTCCAATTGGATTTATCTTATGCCACCATTCCAATAAATGGGAATCAGGTCAAGTTGTATAGAGAACCACGTGCTCCCAGAGTAATTGAGAGTGTAGATCCTAATATGCTCAATTGTATGATTGATGTGGATCTTGATAATTTCATATTACAACAAATTTTACCCCAGTTGAAGAATATTGACCGCATTGTGTTTGAATTAGAATCACAATAGTATGGTTTATGGCAGATGTATTTTGATGGAGCTTGTTCGAAAGAAGGGTCTGGAGCAGGAGTTCTTTTTGTATCCCCATCAGGTATAACTTTTAAGTATTCTTTCTTATTGGCTTTCCAATGCACAAATAATACTGCAGAGTATGAAGCCCTATTATTGCGACTTGAGGTTGCAAAAAGGCATGGAATCCAGCTATTGAAAGTGTTGGGGGATTCAAAATTGGTTGTATCCCAGGTAAGATCCAAATATGCATCCAAAAATGATAGATTAAAGAGATATAAACATGTCATTTGGGACGTTATTGAGCATTTTGATGCATTTTCTATTAATTGGATAAAGTGAGCAAAGAATATTATGGCAGATTTCCTAGCTAATGTTGCCTTGAAAAATGATGATGCAACACTAACCAGCATCTCCACTATGGAGATAAAATCTAGGCCTACCATCCCTGATAGTGTGTATAATTGACAAGTTTTTGCTAATGATGAAGATATTCTTAGGTTCATCCAGTGTGGTGATGATTATGATGGACAGAAGATTGATTGCAATGCACTGGTGGAGGTGGTTGACAACAAGGAAATAGTGTTTGGAAATGACTTGGTTCAGTTGGAAACAAATGAGATACCTAAAGGGTTAGTAGAGCTAGAGAGCATGTTCAGTTATAATGGCAGTCACTTGCATCAGCAGTCTACCACTAAGTTGGAAGAATTGGAGGAGGTAAACCTAGGGACTGAGCCATCCCCTAAGTTAGTATACATTAGAAAGAAATTACCCCCTCATGTCAGAATTAATCTTATTAATTTATTAAAAAGATATAAGCATGTTTTTTCTTGGTCTTATGAAGACCTAAAGGCATATAGACAAGACCTTTTTCAGCATGAAGTTCCTTTACTTCCAGATGCTAAGCCTTTCAGATAGAAACAAAGACCTATTAATCCCCTATTAGAAACTAAGATGCAGCAAGGGTTGACTAAGTTAAGAGCAGGGGGGATTATCAAACCTATAAGGCATTCTTCATGGGTCTCCAATTTGGTCCCAGTAAGAAAGAAAAATGGGGACATTAGATTGTGTGTGGATTTTAGAATTTTGAATGTTGCCTCTTTAAAAGATAACTAATCCTCCCTAAATATGGAAGCTATGCTGTAGAGAGTAATAGGTTGTGATCTCTTGTCCATGATGGATGGTTTTTTAGGATACAATCAAGTGTTAATGAGAGAATCTGAACAGTTTAAAACTGCTTTCACTACTCCATGGGGAACATATGTCTATGTAAGAATGTCATTCGGATTAAAAAATGTTGGAGCTACATTTCAGAGAGCCATGGATGTAGCCTTCAAAGAATTCATTAGTATCATCATGGTGGATCAAGATGATCTAACCTGTTTCTCCAAAAGGGCTGATGATCACTGTGGACATTTGGAAAAGGTGTTCAACAAAGCTTTGGAATTTGGTGTGTCATTAAATCCCAAGAAATGTCATTTTGGGGTCACTGAAGGAAAATTATTGGGGCACATTGTCTCCAAGGAGGGGGTAAGAATAGACCCTGAAAGAATTGAAGCAATAAACAAAGTATCTGAACCGAAGAATGTTAAAGGTATTCAGTCCTTTTTAGGCAAAGTAATTTTGTTAGAAGATTCATTGCAAACTTTGTAGAGATAGTGAAACCCATTGTCAAGTTCCTCAAGAAGGATACCAAGTTTTTTTGGGATCAAGAAGCCTCAAAGGCTTTTGATGAGATTAAAAAGGCCATTCAGGAAGCACCAGTGCTGAAATCTCCTGATTATAGTAAGCCCTTTTCTTTGTTCTCTTCTGCTTCATACCATACAGTAGCTGCAATGTTGTTACAAAAGGATAATGAGGGATATGAACATCCCATAGCTTTCTATAGCAAGTCTTTGCAAGCAGTAGAGTTAAAATATGAAACCATGGAGAAACAGGCTTATGCTTTGGTTAAAGTTGTTAAGGCTTTCAGGCCATACTTGGTAAATGCAAATATCACTGCTTATGTCCCACATGCTGCAGTTAAAGATATTCTGTCCTAGTCTGAGGTTATAGGAAAAAGGTGTAGATGGATCAATAGGATCCAAGAATTTGACTTGGAAATAAAGATCACCAAATTGGTGAGAGGTTTAGGTCTGGCCAAGCTCATGACTGAATCTAATCTTTTGAATGTTGAGGTAAATAATGTTGAAATCAAAAGTACTTCAGTCACTAGTATTGAAAGGCAACCTTGGTATTCAGAGATAGTCTGATTTCTAAAAGATGCTACATTTTTAGAAGGAATGACACATAATCAGAGAAGGACTCTAAAATTGAAGTCTCAGAAGTATGTTCACATTCAAGGTGACTTGTTTTGGAGAAATAGAGATGGAGGGTTACTCATGTGTTTAGATGAATTCCAAGCAAAGAAAATGCTGATTGAAATGCATGATGGAATGTGCGGAGGTCATTATTCTACCAAGACAATGACTGGGAAGATAGTCCAAGCAGGGTATTATTGGCCTACCCTATTCAAGGATGCTCATGAATATGTCAAGAGATGTGACCCATGTCAAAGGTTTTCATCCAAATTAAAATATGAAGGAGCTCTGCCCTTGAACCCAGTTACAGTGGAAGCACCTTTTGTCCAATGGGGGATAGACTTCATTGGAGAGATTGTTGAGAGATCAGGAAGAGGTCATAGATGGATCATAGTAGCCACTGATTATTTTACTAAATGGATTGAATCCATTCCCACCAAAAGAGATACAAGTAAAATTGTTATTGATTTCTTGATGGATTGTATCATAACTAGATTTGGAGTCCCTATGAAATTAGTAATGGACAATGCTATGAGTTTCAGGTCAGAAGAGTTTGTCAATTTTTGCACTAGTCATGGGATACCTATGTCTTACTCTTCACCCTACCATCCTCAAGGAAATGGGCAAGAAGAATCTAGCAATAAAAGCCTCTTGAATATTATCAAGAAAATCTTAGAAGAAAACAAGAGGTCATGGGATCAAAAGTTGAAATTACCTTTGTGGGCAGATAGAATCACTCTCAAGAAAGCCATTGGGATGTCACCATTTGAATTGGTATATGGTACATAGGATAGAGTGCCTGTAAACAATATTCTTCCAATGTACAGGTTCTTGCAAGCTAAGGACATGGATTTATCAGAGCCTATGGAGGACCGAATGATCCAGATGGTCAAAATGGAAGAGATCAGAGCTCTAGCTCATAAGAGAAATCTGAAGATCCAAATGCAGTCCAAGTACCTTTTTGATAAAAGGACATCATTAAGGAATTTTCAAATTGATGGTATTGTTCTTCAGTGGAATGCAAGAGGACAGGACAAGGGAAAACACAAGAAATTTGGATCATTATGGATTGGCCCTTTTGTGGTCTGTGATCTAAATGGAAAGGATTCTTATTTTGTAAAAAATATGAATGATGAAGTATAGGAATTTCCAATGCATGGACAATTCTTGAAACATTATTTCTCTTGAAGTCCATGCATAGTAGGTCCTTTGTTTGTATATATGTTTGTTTCTTTCCTGTTGTTTTGTTTGGGTCTGTGTTTTGGTCTGTTCTCCAGAGTTTCTGAGTTTCTTGTGCTGACCTTGCGATCAACCATCCCTAGTCAGAGCCATTGTTATCATTGTTTAAGAAATGTGTTTTCTTTTCCCATAAATGGCTAGGTTTTTTGAAATTTTGAGTCAAGCACACTATTAACTGCTTTGAACCTATGTTAAGTTTTTAAGGGTTTAGGGTTTTGGTTTTAAAATCGCTCAAATGTCTGATTAAAACCTTTTGGTTTCTATTCCTGTGTTACTTTAATTCACTTAAGTGATGGGTCTTGGGGTCGTATGAAGTGTTCCCCCTTGTCATTTACCTAGGCGGTCATTAAATAATCGTAAAAAAACTATGCCTTATTTCTTTTTCCTTCTAATCTTGTCGGGCCTAGTAAGTGTCATGCAGCTCTCAGATGGATCTATGGCTTTCACCATTTCTTTAGGCGACGTTGCGAGTGTTTTAAATCTTGCAAAATGGTGAAAGGAAAAGCATGTTCAATGGTGCGCATTTAGTCTAGTTTAACGAGATTCCATCTCGCTCCAGATCTAACGGCTGGCGTGATTTCGTAGCCGAAACCAGCAAACAAATTACCTTTTGCGAAATGGTCAAAAGGTTTGGCGGGACCCGACGGTGAAGACTTTTCAAATGGCTAAAAGGTGATCAAGTCCAAGAGAAATCGATGGTTCACGTTGTTTCATGACTGACAGATGCAAACGTGTTATGCCCTGCAAAACAATGAACGGTTTTTTGGCTTGGGCGAAATAGGTTTAATAAAAGCATAACGGCTGCGCAGGTTCCCAAAGATCCAATGGTTAGCACAGTTTTGAATAAGAGAGATGCTTGAAGGATAGCTTTCGCAAAACAGCGAAATGACATGGCGATTCTAGGCAAGCAGTCCAGTTGGTTGAGATGGCAAGTAAGATGGCACCACGTGGTAGAAAGTCAAAGTAGTC
The DNA here is from genome assembly GCF_030272615.1 of Cryptomeria japonica. Classification (NCBI taxonomy): domain Eukaryota; kingdom Viridiplantae; phylum Streptophyta; class Pinopsida; order Cupressales; family Cupressaceae; genus Cryptomeria; species Cryptomeria japonica. The sequence goes on along the minus strand of NC_081407.1, from coordinate 885,647,352 downwards.
AGCAAATCGGATCTAAGGATTGAAAGGTGGGTCCAAGATGATGAGTCATGTCGCGAGGTGTGAAATGACTTGGTAGATTCACGTGGCAAGGATGAAGTGGAATCCGGTGTTTTCTCTCCGCGAATAAAAGGATGACATGTCAGTTTGGGAATGATTAGACACCAGGTGGATAGAGCTGAGTTAGAGGGCCCACATCTAATGAACCTTAGTAGGCTACTAAACATCGAGCAAGTCAGCTCTAATCTAGCGGTCCACGTGATTTCACGAAGGTAAAGTTCTCATGCTTTAAAGCCTGCGAAATAGAGAAAGGTTTTTGGGACCTGAAGAATAGGTAAAGCATGAAGGTAAAAGGGGATCAACTCCAAAAAGATCCAAGGGCTCGCGTTGCTTCGTGGCTGCAAAATAACTGAACGTTAAGCTATGTGAAATAGCGAAAAATCATTAGCCATCAAAATGAGGCGCAATTAGTAGAAAAGTTGACGGTCCTAGTAAGGGTTAAAGGCCAAGCGGTTAGAGTTCCATCTAACGTTTGGCATAGCTTCGCGAAAGAAAAGTGCTCATGGGATAAAGCTTGCGAAGTGGCGAAAAGGAAGTAGGGCCCAATGGAAAGGCAGAGATGTTAAGATAGTGTAAAGGTCGATTAAGTTGCATTTGATTGGATGGATGGCGTGATTTCATTAAGAGAAATTGCTAAGACGTTATGCTCTGTGAAATGGCGAAAGAGAAAAAAGGAAAATGCATAGGTATGTTTTGACCCGTTGGAGCAAAATTTTCAAATTCTTCTATGAATTCAATTCTGAAGGGACGGTCGAAGCATGTGGTATCAATGTCACGGTTAAGAGCCTGACTACCGTATATGATCTCGTATCAATTGAATGAAGGTATCATTCTAAAGAATAGTTACAGAGGAGTGGTTGCAGAGCTAATTGCTTCAGTCACAGATCAAGTTTCTTTGAGCAAAAAATAGGTTCTCTTATACTCTTGTTTGGCAATCACTTAACAGTGTGTTTAAATTAAGGTCTTGATTTGTCATAGAATAGTTGGGGGTAATAGTTAGATTTCTTGCATAATTTTTAAAAGATGGCACCTAAGAGAGAATTCTCAGGAAAGGTTAACTACTAGGAGAGGGCTATCTATGATGACTTCCTTGAATAGTTGACATTGTCAACTAATGTGGCCACAAAGATAAAAGAGCTTGTGCCAAAAGCTCCTCGCCTAAAAATAGGAGAGGGATTATATGATAAGGGTAACTCACTAAGAGACCCTTGAATTGGGTTGTCTGGGTTGGGATTGTTTAAAGTTGGATTTGACATAAGAAACTCCTCAGCCCCGTAGAACAGTATCTGGGAGTTGGATGTAGGGAAATTGGTAGTCCCTAGAGTATTCATGGATATGGATCTCCTAACCCAGATTGCACACAACTATGACCCAATTACAAGAAGTGTCAAGGATATCAGTGGGAAAACCCTCATTGAAATAAAGAATTAGGAATTTAGAAGTGCTTTTGGGCTTAGTGAATTCACCAATTTTCTAGAGCCTATTAATTTTAAATCACTAGCTCAGGTATACAGTGTGCAGAGGAACCACCTTAGAAATGGTCCTCTTAAAGAGTTCTTTGTGAATATAGGTGGGCTAACAGTTGTAGGACCCACTACTGAGGAGCCAAGGGATTATACTGGTCACTTTGCCAAATTCTAGGAGAAGATGATGAGGCAAATATGCCAACCCATTACATGCTGATGGTTGCTCAGATTTTGAATCCTTCTATTGCAGTGATCTTTCATTATGCTTCCTTTATCATTGATTCTATCCATGAAGGATTGATAGGAATAAATAATGGGAAGGTAGACAGGCCTTTTGGATGGTATTCCCTCCTCATGCATTTATTTTTATTCAAGGGTGGTGATTATTTTGCAAGTGGAATGGATATTGTAAAAGAGAAGAATATAGAAAAGATGTTGGTGCAGTTATGGAGTACAGTGCTGTCATGGGATAGAGAAGATGCAAGCTTTCTAAAGTTTGATAAATGTTTTGCATCCAAGATTAGGACTCTTATATGTTAAGAGAATCCAAGAGTGCCCAAGGTTCTTTTGGAATTTATTAGGCCAAAAGAGTTTGTAGAGAATATAAAAATTGTTCACAATTGGGGTGATATTTATTTGTACCCTGTCTCCACAGTTTTTAGAGTATATGGTTTCATAGGAACTCCATTTTTGTTACCCTATCAGTTCCCTCTTAAAGTGGGAATTGCAGAGATCCTTAGGTAGATTGGTGGTGTGCAGGAGGCAAAGTTAACAGGCAGAGATAAAGGGACCATTTTCCCTACAGTTACCATAGCACACCATTTTGTGATAATTAAAGGAGGTTGGAAGTGTTTTGAAGATTTCCTTCAACTGTATCATTTGTCAATAGCAGTATCCGAGTGTGCTGATCCTGAAGACTTCTTCAATGGCATGTTCAAAAAGAGGGCAATATGCAGAGGTAAACCCCACCAATTCTAGTTTCCTGAAGACCTCATTAGGAATGATTTTGATCTAGATGAGCAAGAGCTAAGGAAGGAAAAGTGGGTGGCTTATAAAAAGGCCTTGGACTTTGTACACCAATTTGATACCAGCTATGACCCATTGTCTAGCTTCCACCCTTTTGAGGAGAAGATAAAGTTCCTAATTCTTTGTTTTGAGGATGTGATGCAGACTTTGAAAGAAAAGAGGGACGTTGTAATTAAAAACAACCCTGAGAAAGAAAGACTAGTTCTAAGTAGGTCTGCATCCACTAGAGCAATCCCTCCTAGTGACTACATGTTGCATAAGAAGTCCAATTATAGTGTGTTGATGCCTACAACAGGGGATACCTCTACTTCAAAGGGGAAGAGTAAGATACAAGATGTCATTAACATTCAAGATAGCCCAAAGAAACAAAGAGTGGGAAAAGAAATACAATCTGATGAACCTTTGTACTCTCCATCTCAATCCCCTATCCATATAGGAGATGAACAGGCAGTAGCTGAGAAACTGTTATAGTTAGGCAGCCTTGGAGAGAGAGCATATCCATATGATGAAGTGGAAGAGGGAATGCCAGAAGAGCCCCCTACTGCTGAAATGAACATCACTGCTAATGAGTTCAAAGGCCTGGAGTGGGATCCTGAGATCAAATAAGCCAGTGAAGATTTCTTGGCTGAAAATAACTTTGTCACATCAAGAGCATTCATGCAATTTGGGTGGAAGTAAAACATTAACAAATATAATGCTAGGTATGGAAAGAGAAAAGGTGAGCAGCCTCACAAAGGTCCAGCTATGGTTGAGGAGGAAATAAAACAAGAAATGGCTGATGAGCTTAAGACCATCACTCCTGAGCAGGGAAGAGACATGGTGGCATAGGCTAGGGTACTCATTCTCCTCGACTGGGACATAGCAAATGCCTTGGTATTAGAGGCAGTAAGAAAAGAGACCAAACCTATGGAGGGGGTCACTTTCAGCAAAGACAATGCTGCATAGGTCATGTGATCTCTTAAAAGAGATGAAAATAAGGGAAATAAGAACACCCCAGGGTCAAGTTACCTTGGTGGAATGATAGTAAAAAGAGTTTAGAGCACTGCGGTAGTGGAAGCTGCTAGCACTGTGCTAGAAACTACAAAGTTTAGTGTTGTAGTGGTAGAAAGGGAGGCCAACGAAAAGGTAGATCTCCAGGTTAAGCTGGAGACAATTTTAAAAGCCTATAATAGTGCCAAGGAAGAGGTAAGGGGTAAAGACAACATCATTGCCAAGCTACAAAGCCAGTTGGCAGGACAGTACCATCAAGGTGAGTCTTCAACACTGATGATCTCCTCTTCTCCTAAAAGACCTCCACCTAACAGCCCCATTATTGAGCTCCCACCATCTCTAGCACCTTCTTGCTCTCAATTGGTTGAGATTACTCCTCAGGAGTTGGAGGATTTAAAACAAGCTGAAGCCTTGTATGCAAAGAAATATGAAGAAAGAGTAAGGGCTACAATTTCAAGTTTTGTCGACAGCATGGGGGCCTCATTATTGTATAGCAACATGAGCAAGATTCTATATATGTGGAATGAACTTAATGGAGATAAGGCTATCTTAATGCCTTTTTTTGACAAGTGGAAGCCTAAAGAGCATGATTTCGAGCTTATTTGTGTATCCTATGATGAAGCAGGGGTTGATCCTACTATCAAATCCACTTGTGATACCACAAAGGACCTAGTAAAATTAGCAGAAGGAATAGATAATGCAGACATGAAGATCAGTTTGTACAAGAAAGAGTACACTGATCAAGTATTTGAATTAATTCCAGGGGGTTTTGCTAGCCCAGTTCAATTGAAGGAAAAACAAGTATGGCTTAAGGAATTAGAAGCCAAATTGTTAGTTAGAATAAAAGGAATTATTAACTCAAAAGATGCTTCCTTTTTTGTCATAACAATTGAGGAGATAGAGAGAATCAAATCTCATTATGGTTTTCTCAACTCAGAGGTTAACAAAATGAGAAATTCTTGGAAAAGGTTAGCCAAGGCAAAAGAAAAAGTGATTAACTTCGCATGGCCAGCTGATGATGTATACAATGAATGGACAAGAAAATATGCCATACAGGATGTGGAGCCGTTAGAAGAGGTTGCAACTGGACAACAAGTAGAAGAAGCTGTGGAGGTTGAAAAGGACTTGTAACCGCATTTGTACAAGATTTTGTAACTTCTTCTTGAGAAGAAATGATTGTAACAAACTCTACTAGGAAATTCCAAATCTTTGTATGCATCCATATTGTTATAAATGGATACCAGGACTAGTAGAAAAAGTTTTGCAAAAGAATTATAACAAAAAGCTGCAGAAATTCATCTGAGCTTTTCCAAGTTTTAATGGAAAATATTCGAAGGTTTCTTGTAATACTTTTTAAAAGAAAATATCAATATACAGGCCATTGGTTTTGAGTTAAAACTTTGTGTTGTCTTCAAATGTGTTTGTAAGTGTTTACTGTTTCATTCTAAATAATCTAGGGTTATTTCATTTGAATAGGGGTTGTAAGGAAACTTTCAGTAGATATGTTTCTTAGCTTTTCTCTTCAGGAGGGGAATTAAATATGCAGGAATCACTTCTACCAGTAAATTCCTTGTAGATATTTTGAATCTTGATGAGTGTAGCTTAATTGGGTAAGAATAAATTCTTATGTGTGTCAGGCATATATAGGGATCTACAAAAGCCAAACTAATGGGATATGTATAGATATTTGATTGTGGGAGTATTGTTTGAACTTAGATGACTTTGTGACCTTGGATAAGGAACTGGTATAGATTCAAGGTTGTCTATTATATATTTTGTAGGTCAATACTGAATATGAGTACAATTTTCATTCCTTTGTTTCAGTTAGTTTTTAGGTGATTAGATCCACTGGTTTTCTGGACTAGTTTGTTGTGGATTTATCTTTTAAAAGTGTTAATTTAGTTCACAAAGGTATACCTGCCTGGACTTTGAGTAGGTCCAAAGTGTAGAAGGTTAAATCAAACCTTGTCATATGTTGTCCTGGAAGTTTCCTTCTCTTTAATATCTCTTTTGCATACAGAGTTATCATATCATTATAAGGATGTTGAAGTGAATCAGATTTTGAAGACAATAGTGTTGACGGTCATTCCTCATTGATCGCTCACAGAACCGGTGAGCTTAGTCATTTATGTCTTGATGAATTTCCTTAGGGCTGGCACCTCAACTATGTTGCAAAAACCAGTGACGGCATGAATTTCTTTAGGTGCAATGTCATGCATCCTCTCGAGATACATCTTGTCTCCATGCACTCTGCTCAGGATGATGCGGATGTGGTCTTCCGTGAACTTTTCAAGGAAGTAAACCGCATTGTGAAATTTCTTCCTCTCCAGAATGTTGTGTTCTGATTTAATCTTCTTGTCATCCTCACAAAACACACTTAACTGGGAATGAATTGCTAAGGATCCTAGGTCTTCTAGTTTGCAGTCAATGTACCCTGAAATATCTCCTTTGACAATGACACCGGTAGGTATTTGGGACAAAGCATTGTATTTCATTTTTCTTTGAATGAATTTGGCTGAGTCCATAGGTGCACTAGAACTGGAGTGCGATGTAGAAGCCATGATTTAACTAATAAACGAAAATGCTAAGAAATACCTTCACAATTTCAAAATTTAGGGTTTGACAAATGCAACTCACACTACACCACTTCGTTTGCTTGATTAACGTTTGGTGTTCTTCACTTGATTTATTGTAAATGACTCCATATACTTATGCAAGATTTGAAATCTCTCTGAATCACAAGTCAAATCGCCTTTTGTCGCTCTGCTCTTAAAAAAAAATTCTTCGCTCGAAAACTAATAAGTGAAAATGACTTGAAAATCCCTTTTAAATGAATTCTTCACCTACCATAATAAATGCTCCACCACTAGGGCAAAAACCCTAATTTGCCTTTTACCTCTTCACAATCTTCTATTGATTGATAGGTAATGTATACCAGTTAAGGTATTTTACCAGTGTAGACCGGGGGGTTCAAAACATTTTACCGATTTGTTCCCCCTGAGTTTTTCTGAAGCTCAGTTTGCTAGTTCAACGACTTCCACACTTGGTGCAGAAACTGGTTCATCTTATGACACTTCTTCAGGTTTCTTTTTCCATATTTTATTCATTCTTGCTTGAATGGTTTCAACATCAATCTTCCCTTTTGGAGTGACCAGAATGTCATCTGATAGGTTCTTTGTCATTCTGCAAGTTCTGGCAGGGTGTCTCGATTTGTTGCAATGATAGCATACCATTCCAGGTGCTCTCCATGGTCCATTGTTCATTCTACCATTCTTCCTCCTACATGTTGCAGTAGTGTGACTGCTACCATGGCAAATCAAACAAGTTGCTCTCCAACTAGTTGCCACTTGATAGCTACCACCACCTGACTGATGGTCATAGGCATTATACCAGTTTGGATTCCGGTTCACAGAGGATTCAGGAAAAACTCCTTGAGTCCATTGAGGATATCTCCCTATGTTGTGCATAATAGACCTGCATTCAAATGCTCTATGCCCAAACTTGTTTCATGCATAATAGTTACCATTGAATCTATTGGATCTAGGCTTATTGTTTAGAAAATAAGGAAAATTATTGTAGGCCTTATTTCTACACACATTAGCAGTATGTCCTTCCTTGAGACAATTAAAAAAAATAGGTTTAAGATTTTTCTTACCTTTATCCTTTGATGTCGGTTTCTTCTTTGATGCTCCATCTTTTGGTCCAGAGGTCTCACCTTGTTCATAACCGGAAAAACTAAGTCCAGTGGTATTCTTTACTGGTTTTGCTGATTCAACCTTTTGTTCTAGCTTAATAGTACTCTTATTGAATTTGGCAAGTATTTCCTTTGATTCAGTGAGTTCCTTGGAAATAGCAACATTTGATTCCTTCAAGGTTGCATTCTCAAAAATAGCCATGTTCAGTTCACCTTGCATTTCTTCTTTTTCCACTTTACTCTCTTGGAGATGAGGAGTAAGGGCACTGATTTCTTGCTTCAGCTTGGAGATCTCATGATCTTTGTCTTTTACTAGGTCTTCAGCTTTCCTCTGGTTCTCCAGCTCTTAACACATTCTGACAGTCAGTCTTCCTAGTTCCCTTCTCAGGTTAGCATTATATTCATTCAGTTTTTCAACTTCTTCAACTAGGGCTTCCATGTCTGCTTCATCAAAAGAACTATTTTCAGTAAGCTCCATCAGTTTCTCAGCATGCTCTCTTCTCCTTTCTAGAGAGGCTTTATATTTGACTTTAAGTTCATCAAAGGCTTTCTTAGTCTCAGTGAGATGATGAGTAAGCTCCCTCACAGTGTATTCCCCCATATCTCCTTCCAAGTGGTTAAACTTATAGAAAGGTTGGCTTTGATACCAATTGATGAATACTAAGAGGGAGGGTGAATTAGTATACCAAAAATTAGTGAGCTTAAAATCTTAAATAGTTTAGCAGTTAACCAGTATAATAGATTTACTAACAAACCAGTTAAAACAAATGCAAACCAAACAACAAATAAAGCATTCACCCACAAGAGCACAATTGCCATAGCACAAGAGGTTTTGAATTGGAAACCAAAATGGGAAAAACCATGGTGAGTTGAAACTCACAAGTAACTATTTACAGAATAGTAACCAGACTGGTTAAGGTCATACAATGTTCTTCACCAGAACAGATCCTATTAGGAATCCAGATCTCTGTTAAGAGATAAGTCCTGTTAAAGACTACCTTGTAAGAGGATTTTAGATCCACAGTTGTGAACCACCTTGTTAGAGGATTTACAAAGGCTTTGCCAAGCCTACCCGGTTAAAGGTTTCAAACTTGTCGAAGATGTGAGTAATCAACAAGTGAGTGATCTAGATACTAGCATAGTATGCTTGGTTAGATCCTTGATAGCTCATTGTTAATGCATATTTAGCATTACTTCAGTCTTCAATATCTCCACATTCTATTTCTTCACATAGACCTAATCTTCTCTTCTATGATCGTACATACAAAAACCCTCATGCACTGCTAAAACCCCTATCGTATTTCTAAAACCCTAGACATGATGTCCTTATAAATGAATCTGATTTCATGTTGATCCAATAGGATTATATTGCAAGTTCCTAGGTTCAGCGCATCTAGAAACATTTGGTAACACGACACAAAATCACTGCCAAAGTGTCGATGGATGATAACTCATTAGAGAAATACCGGTTGGTAACACATCACAGAGTAATACTAGTTCATTACCGATTATCACTTCATACATTTTACCAATTACTGGTTTGTCAAAATGAAGATTGGAAAACCGTTAACTACCTCTTTGTTCCTTCATACCGCTTTGAGATCCTCGAACTGCTTGAGCTCTTCATACCGCTTTCGGTCTTCAGTCAGTTTGTGACTGGTAAACACCTTCTACAAAACACCAATAGTCTAAAGACTATAATGCATAATACCTGTTGGAACAATTACCGGTTGAGCATAACTCATACATAGGGAAGTGATCAAAAAACAAGTGTGTGTCCATCAATGAAAATCACAACATCATCAAAATGCCAATAGTCTCAGCTTCAGGGTTTTCGGTTGATGCATTCCAAGATTGTGTGATTCAACCGATGACATCTTGTGATGAGTTAGCATTGTAATGAAAACTAGATAAGTGTTGCCATGTCAACCTTGTGAATGTGAAGGATTTCCTTGAGGATCTTGCATGGAGATTGATCCTATCTACCTCTGGAATGTGCGAAGCCTTTGTAAATAGTGGAGAGCGCGTGATGAGTTATCAGCTTCCTAAAGTGACAAAGAATGAATGTTGGAGAATGTCTTGAGATCTATTCAAGACTGTTGTATTCGATACAATGTGATTAATGGTTAGGATTGAACCGACTGGATTGTAAAACCTAAATGTTTAGGGTTTATGGTTTATGCTACCGACCTATCTATTTCCTATAAGGTCGATGGTGTTTTTAATTTTGAAGTTGTTGGCAAATGTTATGTGTGTATCCCAGGGAGTGATACCTAATTCTTGCAAGACCAGAGAAGTGTGTTGATACCTATAGAGTGTAATTGCAGATGAAAAGGAGCTAAAGTGGATCTACCTTGGCATTGAGTGTTGTTATCAGATCAGTGTATTACCTATTGACTTCTAACCATTTCAGTAGTTGGAAAATCCCTTAACCAGGTAGCTTTAATAGGCTTTTGTGTAAATCCTTTAACACGATGACTCAATTCAATAAGTTCTTCAAATCCTCTTGTGAGGTAACCTTTAATAGGGTTCTAACCTTTAACCAGGTATTTAGCCATCCCTTAACCAGGTGATCCCTAGTAGGATCGGTTCCTAGCAAAACCTATTGTAAAAGTCTCTAACCGGACTAGGCTCCTAATAGAGTGGACTTCAAAAGAGTTCAAAGAACAACTTGTGGGTATTCATCCCCACTGTGGTTTTTCCTAGTTGGGCTTCCATGTAAAAAATTAGTGTGTCATGTGTGATTGTTTAGTGTTTTATGTCAAACTGGTAAAATATGTTGAACTAGTAGTAAAAGTCTCTAACCGGACTAGGCTCCTAATAGAGTGGACTTCAAAAGAGTTTAAAGAACAACTTGTGGGTATTCATCCCCACTGTGGTTTTTCCTAGTTGGGTTTCCATGTAAAAAATTAGCGTGTCATGTGTGATTGTTTAGTGTTTTATGTCAAACTGGTAAAATATGTTGAACTAGTAGTCATTATATTTTTTATGATAGATTACTTGTTTATGCATAAGGGTGAAGTGGAAATGAGGTATTAGATTGTATGGAAAGCTAAGGGTTACCAGTTTATGTCTTTCACATTCTTACTGTGTTTTACCAGTAGTAATCTGGTTTAGACCAGTGTTAGTGCTTGCCAGTCAAAGTGCAATGTTTGCAGTCAAACCAGTTCAGGAAAAGTGTTTTTGCCTGTACTGATTCACCTCCCCCTCTCAGTACCGGTTTGGTACTAACTGTTCATCATTTATTCATCAGGGATTGTTTGAAACTTGTATTGTGTTATCATTGATCTCAAACTTGTTGTCATTGATGTCACTATGAGGAAGTTGCATTTTTTTAGTTGTGCCAATGTTGTAGGTGCTTCAAAAATTATTGTTCATATCTTGTTATGTTGTCTATTGGTGGTATTGAGAAAGTAATAGGTGCTTCCAAAAGGCTATAATAGTGGAAGTTAAAATATGTAAGAAATAGTATTTAAACATCTTCATGCAAGAATACTTTGCATTCCTCCAATTCTTGATGTTATTGGCCTATAGTTCTAGATATAAATTTTACATTATGTGGATGTTACACTATCAAGTTTTCAGGTACTTAGTTGCTCAGATGATGTAGTTTGTTGTGGAGGTTTTTTGATAGTGAGGTTGTCTATTAGAATTGGTCTAGAGAATTATTTTCATTTCTCCAATATGTTGTTTCTAGTGTTGTGGCTTGGTGGACATGTTCATATGGTTCATGTAGAGTTCTAGTTCAGATTAATAGTGTTGGTTTGATTGGGAAGTGAAGATATGTTGTTCTGTGTTCGGCTCTTTTAGTTGTGTTGGTCTCTAGCTGACACAATTGATTTATCTTATTTGAATCATACTCTTTTGGTCCAAATATACAATTGGAGGTTGAGTTAGAATGTTGATATGGGTCTCACCAAGGTGTGTGTAGATTTGCATTGTGCATTTTGCATGGGGTGATGTTTTTGGGTTGACTAGTTAGCATACTTCATTGTTTTTCTGCATGTTACATTTGATGTTGACTTTAGAGAAAGTGTTAGTGTTTCTATTTGTTGTAACTGGCTTTAGAATATGTGTTGTGATGTATTTAGGTCCCTGTTATCTTCTGGAGTGGACCACATCATGTATTTTTGGTTTGGGTAGCTGTCTTTATGTAATTCATGTATATTTTATCTATGGTCGACCTACTTGAGGATTTCAATGTATAACCTTGTGCAGATGTGTGAATTGGTGCATGGATTGTTACAAACTAGATATTAATGATGTGCAAGAAACAAAAGTGTGAATTTTAGTTTGTCATGAGCTTTGATGATCATATCTTTAGTGCAAAAGTATGTTGAGATAGTGAATGAAGTCAGAGATGTTTACCATGATATTGTTTTCTTGACACAGTAGTTAAAGGATAATTTCATGATCAAGAGATCTTGTTCATTACAATTTCTTATCCCCTGTACAAGGCCCAAAGACATCGAGTCCTTTGGTAGGCTATGCAATTCTTCTGTATCTTGCCTTGAGATTGTGTGTCTCAATATTGCAAGTCGCTTGTATCTTGTCCTAAGGTTGTGCACCTTAGTTTTGCAAGTTCAATCAAGTGTAGTGAGCTCCTTGGCCTTGAACCTAAAACTTTCTAATCGGTTATTCATATTTTGAGTGTGATTCTCTCTATGGTTTTTTCCTTCTTAGGTTGTCCACATAAATTTGGTGTTCTTGTGTGTGTTGTGCTTTGTCCTTTTATGTTTCATAGTTGCAGAGATAAATTAATTGTGGTTTGAATTTTAGAGAATTATAAGTAAGTTGTTTTAAGGTTTGGATTGATTGACCCCTCCCTCAAGGTCCTATGGTATGTGTTCAACAAGACTCTAAGAGATTTTTGATGATGTTTAGTTTTCAAAAAATGAAGTCCAAATGTGCAAGATATGACCCTGGAAGTGCAAAAATGAAGGCTAAATTTGGAGGCCTACTACAAAAAAATGGTACAAAGTTTAATAAAACTACCTATAGATTTAAATCCATGTCAGAACCAAGTTTTTGATGATGTCTTGTTTGTGAAATTTTGACTCTATATGACCAAGTTATGGAAAAAAAACCAACTATATGTCAATTAGGGTTTGGAACGCTTGAAGGGTTTCCAAAAATGGATTTTTTTTGAAAATATAAATTTTTTGAAATAAAAACTTTCTAAAAATGGAAAAAAATTAAAAAATGGAAAGCAACCTCCATTTGAGCCCAATATGGATAGAAAAATCACTCAAGGTTGGATACTATGTAGAAGCAAATATTGTGCTCTGATACCATGTAGAAACAAAGATTGTGCTCTGATATCATGTAGAAGTTGATGATACAACCACATGAGCCAAGAATCATCTACAAACAAAACACGCCACACAAAAGAGAAGTCATTATTGATGCTATGCAACCTTGAGAGAGAATTGATCCTAAAAGGAATCTGATAATTATAGTAACTTGTAATGGAATTGGACACAATTACAAGGGGCAAATGACTCCTTATAAAGGATGAATGAAACCCTAGGTGCAAAACCCTAATGCTAAAATTAGGATAACTTAAGCAGTTCAAAGTAGGAGCTAAATTAAGCTCAACTACATCTAAAAATAAAATTCTAGATAACAAAAAGCACCTAAGTTTAGCTTAAGTGAAAAAGTAATAAAGGACCTAATTAATAAATAATTAGATAATTGTCCTAATTACTCCAACAGCCCCCCTTAAGATTAAGTTAGGGATGAGCTAAAGAGATAAAAATGTAAGCAAAATGTACATATTAATGAGTCTTAGCAACAAAGGCATAATATGCAACTCTCACAAATGAAGAAAATGAGAAAAACTCGATGGGAGAAAACTCATCTCTAAAAGAGATAAAATAAAATAAATGTACTAGAGAAAGAAGGAAATAAGTAGGAAACAGTGTGAACCCCCAAAGACTATTTCTATCACAATAGTACAATGAATGTATCCCCTCCATAAGAGAGAGAAAATGATGATAGGAATCCCCCTAATGAAGAGGTAGCTCTTGTGAGAATGATGAAATCTTAAAGACAAAACACGATATGTTGATTGCAAACATTTCTTCCCTTAGGAAGAAATAAATCCACTAGAGATATGAAAAGCCACTCTCGATTAAATAAGAAGATGTAGGAATCCAATTCCAAATTATGTGTTCCTTTGGAAACTGCTCATATGTTGTTGTGTCCATGAAAGATGATGATGCCACAAAATAATGAGGTACATGCCCAATCAATGTAGGAGGCGACAAATCAGTATTCTACAAAAACCAATGAAGAATAAGCTCCATGGGTGATGAAGATGGGTTGACAATATCGATAAGGTTTTCAACAAAGAGGAGATGAATGTCATCAAAATAATCCTCCAAATCTACAATATGAGACTCTACAAACAAGGATGATATGTCTGCAAGATATGATTCCCAAGTAGATGTGTGGAAGAACAATGTCCTATTATACTAAATCAATTAAGGTTATGTATGAGCCAATGCCTATCTAATTAGGAAAAACATAAGATGAAGATGATTGATATGAGATCTCAATGTGAGGAGTAGGAACATGAAGGTAGGCCTCTAATCCATTAGAACATGCAAGAAATTTGATATAATCAAGATCCGATAAAGTATCATTATCAAAGGGTATAAAATATGTATGTGAAAGGGGAAGAAGATAATTTTTTTAGGATTCTTCAGGAATGGGGAGATATGAGGGTCTCCATACATCTCCCAAAGTTGATTCCAAAGTGTGCAAGGATAGTTAGGTCAAATATAGCACACATAGTATCATAATCAACACTAGAACAAATAACACCTACAACATGGTCTATGATATTATCCAAAGCTAATTTACCTCCCAAAGTCACAACTTCTGGTATGAGTCTGTATAAATAAGGCAACATGTCTACCCACCTAAGATGTGTTAGGATGCCATGTTGCCAAGACTCATAATTTTCCTTTGCCAGATAAATAGCTAAAGGATGAACATAAAAAACTATGATACCTCCTTAAATGAAATTAACAGACCCCAAGAATCTTAGCATATTTAGAGCACATCAAATACTACTCTCTCCAACAAACAGATGCATCCCAAGTGCAAAAACATCCAAGTAATTGACTAGATAGTGAAAACAAAAAATATTGAATAAGGAAAAATATGGAAAAATAGACCCAAGATCTGGATAGAAGACTGAGAGATCTTTCCGATGTTGTCCTATTTTCAAAAAATAGAGTCTAAATGTGCAAGATATGGCTTCGAAAGTGCAAAACTAAAGGCTAACTTTAGAGGCATAATACATAAAATTGGTACAAAGTTTGGTAAAACCACCTCTAGATTCAAATCTGTGCCAAAACCATCTTTTTGATGATATCTCGTTTGCACAATTTCAACTATGTATGACCAATTTATTGCCAAAAGAACAAGTGTATGTTAATTAGGGCTTGGAAGGCTTGAAGGGTTTCTAGAAATGGATTTTTTTTTTAAACTAGATTTTTTTTTTGATGAATAGGCATTCTCTATTAGAAAATAATATTAGAGTACTGTGTGGGAGAAAAAGTGACACTAAGCAAACATGCCCTAATCTCACTTTCAACCACACACTTGTGGAATACGAAAGAGCCTAGAGGTATCACACAATTGGCTACTTCTTCTTGTGGAAGAGAGAGCCATGGGCTACCTATTAGGATTTCTATTCCTTTGTTGAAATTGAAAGATGAAATGATGCAAGTTCAATCCCTAACCCCAAAGTGCAAGTATGAACTAATAACAAGATTGCAGAATTGAACTTAAACAATGGAAAGCTGTAAACACAAGGACAAGACAAGAATGTAAATGCGTACCTGGAGTTAAAATCTAACTGAAAATGTTCAGGACAGGGGCGCGGGCGCCACTGTCCTAATTCTGCCCCTGAAACTGCTCCAGAAACTGTTGTTTTGCACTCTGGAAAAAGCTGTCAAAAATGCTGAAAATGCTGTCTGTCAGGAGGACCAGGGTGCCCAGCGCCCTTGTCCCAGGGACCAGGGTGCCCAACGCCCCTGTCCTGGGAGGACCAGGGCACCCCACGCCCCTATCCTGGTCTTTTTCTCTGAGATTTGGTGTGAAGTTCGGTCTCCGTCTGCTTCTTCCAGATCTGTAACTTGCGGCGTCGTCCGAATTCCGGAACCTGCACTTATATCTGAAAAGGGTATGGGAGGCTATATAGGGTTTTGCCTTAGTCAAACCCCCATTTCGGTGATTTCCACCTTCACGAATAGCCAAGTTGTATTGTAAAATGTATTGTGTGTGCAGACCTAGTGTGTGTGCAAGGTCCTTAAATGCAAGAAAGCAAACTAGAGCAACCTAGAAAGTAAACCCTAATTGCTTGTAAATGATAATGTAAATGCTCTAAATCAAGATGCAAAGTGATCTAAAGCATGAATAAAGGATATATTGAAGCTTATGCAAAGACATGAAAACAACATGAAATCATACCCAACCCTTAAGGGAGGAGTACAAGCCAATCTTCATTCGGTAATCTCCTATTGTCCTTCAATGTCTCCCAAGCCCTAAATGAATGAAATTGATGAATGCTTGATGGATGGATGTTGAATGTTATTGAAGTCTTCAAAGATCTACTCTTTCGCTGCATAGAAGGTCCTCCAAAGCCAAAATTCCCCTGCTTTCAAATGAAGAAAGAGAGCTCTTATATATGAAACCCTAGGTCTTAATTCCAACTTTTGGCCGACCTAGAGATTGAATCTCCCGCCAATTTCTTGGGGTTAAGCTTTATTTTATGATTGGATCGCGCTCCTAAAATTTCGGGAAAAATTTCCGGGACCATGTGCACTCCGGGCGCCATGGTCCTGACAACTTTTCACCAAATTTTTAGGGCCGTCGGATATGATGATTTTAGAGAGAATCCCAAAGTTACAGCTGATTTCGAGATGTTTTGACCCCTGAAATCAAGCCCCTAAGTTCAAAATAGGACCTAATTAGGGTTTTTGATTAAATGATGTATTGGAAGAATAAAATGAAAGGGGCACACTTTAATGAAAAGGGCCCAACTTTATGATATGGGAGATGATAAAATAGAACTTTAGACCTAATTAATTTAATTAATCAAGTGCTAAAGGGGAAATGCAATGCAAAATGCAAAATGCACCAAGGCGGGTGCTAAAATAGGTGTGAAATTGTACCACCCTAGCAAGTGCGTACAATTTACGACGCTACATTTAGCCCCCACTTTAGCGGTCATATGAGTACTATGTGCATATGCAAGCTAAAGTACAGAAAAGTAAACATTATTTGAAAAAAGATATATCCATAAGTCTGTCGAACGAAGCCCCCAGCGGTATCTGCAGTACACAGTTAGGAACCGCACCCTACAAAACACACATTAGATCACAAAATCACCTAATGCTTACTAAGGAAGGTGATGAAAATTCGAGGGTAGCTATATGCCCCCCCCTGTTTCGGCTTGCTAATTTTAGTGAGTTGAAACAGGGTATCATGTTTACCACTTCGAATTGTTAAAGAAAATTGATGACAAATGCTCACAAGAAGATTTGATATGAGATCAAAAATTAATGGAGAATCATTTGGTAAGAAAGAGGACTAAATCTCAATTCCAACACAACAAAGAGTGTGAGGATTCGAGAGTTCTCTAACGCAAGATGAAGGATGTGAAAGGAAACAAAATGCAAAGAGAAGTAAAGAAAGGGAAAAAAAAGCATGAATACACACATTGGTGATCCATGAGAAGAATAGTGAGAGAGAAAACATGGAATTCTCGCCCCTAGATCTTGTCTAGGTGATCCATGGGAAAAGGACATGGAAAACTAGCCCCTAGAGTCTGTCTAGGTGATCCATGTAAGGGAGGAGAGTGAGAAAGTCTAGCCTTATGCCACTAGTTCCACTCAACCTCGTGCATGTGTGTGTAAGGGAGGTTAGGAGCACCTCATAGGAGTCTATGCCTGAGTATGCTACAACCTGTATCTGTATAGTACAAAAGCGTGACATCTCGCTCTAAGAGTCTGTGCTCTGGTTCCGAGAATAATCAACTTGCATAAAAGAAAAATGGAGACATCTCGATCTAAGAGTCTGTGCTCTGGTTCCAAGAATGACCCATTGCTCAAAAAGTGTAATGTTTATGTCATAAGAAAAGTAGAACAAGGATACCTACCTTCATCACACAAGAAGATACCCCAAAAATGCAACAATGTGATAGATCCAAGCAAGAGAGTTCTGCACTCCTTAAGCAAGGATAAGATAGTTGAAAAGGGATATCTTGTAGTATGTGTAAAGGAGATCCTTAGAGGAGAAGAGATATTTGTACAAAAGACACCTATCCCTGAGAGAAATTGTCCTAGACAAATATAACATCTTCTAGAATAAGACAAAGAAGAGAATAAGAATGCAATACTTCCTTCTTTTGCGAGGTGAAAGTGATTCTTAATGAAGGATGACGCTCTTTTTAACCCAATCGAGAGAGTGAATTCATTATGGATGTATTTTACCAAGTGCAAAAGAGGTTGTAGTCAAGGACTTACACCTCTTGTAAGAGAGAATCCTTGAACAAACAACAACAAATGCGTACAAGGCATAACATCAAGTAATAAAGTCCACACCATCCACAAAATAGGAAAAAGTGGATCCTTAGATAAAAATAAGGAAAGATCATTGCCTCCCAAGGATAAGGACAATGAGAAGGACTTACACAATCTTCTAGGGAGAGATTTGGACATAAGCGAAAGAAGAGATGTATGAAATCATTCTTGTCCCCATAGGAACAAGAAAATTAGGCTATTATGTTGCTTCAAAAAATATGATTGCACTTGAAATTGTACCATCATGAATGACAATGAGCCCCCAGTAAATGACCTACCAATGTCACATAATGATGAGCAACATAATAGCCATTAATGTTATTTAAAGACATGATAGATTAAATGAGGTATTTGAATATGACATGTTAAATGCTCAACTATAAGTGAGATCAAGAACATGTATAAAATGATAAAGATTGAAGAAGAAAAGTCACATGAAATCTTAGAAGAGGGATGAGTGTAATTTATTAGAGCCTTATCCCTAGAGGGAAGGACTTTATGATGAATAGGAGATAAAGATTCATAAGTGGATTTAGAAATTTGAGGGGATTCATAAAGAGATTTGTTCATTGCCAAGATTTCCTTATGAGGGGAATGAGAGTTGATAGAAGTAGAAGATGATTTAGTTGAAGTGAGATCATCATCACTACTAAATATAGCATTCACATTGAGAGATGGTCTTTTAGATGCTTTGGTACGTTTGCAGGGATTATAGCCAAGTCCAAAGGCATAATTGTGAAAATTAGTCTCTAGAGGAACTTTTATCCCTTGTTCATGAGCGCCACAACCATTTCCATGATACCCATGCTTAGCAAAAATGCGAAAACCACGACCATAACAATCAGCCATTTCAGGAAGAGAAGGTGGTTTTTCATAAGACAAAGAATCAAACTCTTCATAATTAGAGGTGTGAGGAGAAGAAGTTTGAGAAGCGGCCACAAATATATTGCTCATAGGTTCAGGTAAGATTGATTGATTTTTAGTGTCTTCCTTCTTTTTAACTTTAAACTCTCTAGGAGGAACCCTATACTCACCTACAAAGGTGGGATTAAAATCAAGAGATCCCCAATCGTCTTCTGCGAGAACCTTCTCAGGATCAAAAGCCTTTTCATGCGTATATTCAAGTCGAGAAGGATCTTCTTCAGGAGCTTCAGACTCATCTAAAGAATTTTGATTATCAGAGGGTAAGGATTCATCCATAGGTATCTTGTTCAAAGAGTCATTACTAGAAGAGGAAGGCTTAGATGTTTGCAAACAAGCTTGAAAATTAGTATCACCTATCAAGGTATATGTCTTATTGTTATAAATGAATTTAACTTGTCTATGCAATGTAGAGGGGACAGCTTGCATACCGTGAATCCAAGGTATCCCTAATAACAAGTTGTATGTTAGATTTCCGGACATAACATGGATAGAAGTAGGCAAAGTAACAGGTCCCACTTTCATGGGTAAGGTGATAATACCTAATGAAGACTTAGCCACATTATCAAAGCCTCGAATGGGATGAGAGTCAGGCTCAATAAGGGATGTATCCACATTCATCTTATGCAATAGATTAATGCTACACACATTAAGGCCAGAGCCATTATCTACCAGTGTTCGTCTTATAGCAATGTCATTTATGATAACCACAATCATCAAGGGATCATATTGATGTTGAATTTCACTAGTAGGCAACTCATCTTGAGTAAACACAATTTGAGTTTTAGGATTCATCACAGAGTTAACCAAAGACACTATATTACTAGATGTATTAGGTGGAGGAACATTCAAATCTTTCAAGGCATCTTGTAACATTCCATGATGAGCGGAAGAAGTTTGGATCAAATCCCAAAGGGATATCTTAGCAGGGGTAGTTTTAAGTTGTTCTATGAGATCATATTCCTTACCAAGAACTTGTGAAATACGTGGAGCTTGGGGAAGAATAGGTTGGGAAGGAGGAAGTGAAGTTGGGATAACTGGAGGAGGATTAGGTTGCCTATTGTTTCTAGTATTATAAGTATGGGCAACCGCATGATAACTCTCTCTAGTCAATTGCTTAGCATACTCATAAGGGCTCTTAGAGGAATAACCTCCTTGCACAGTAATAACCGGTTTCTTAGGAGTGCAAAAAGAATCATTAGCATAACCACCTTGAACCACTAAGATAGGCTTATTTAAAGGTTGAGAATTTTGAGAAGGACAAGCACCTTGGACAGTGAAGAGAGGTTTGTTAGGTGTTTCATTCACATGTATCAAATTGATTGAGGATGGTTTAGAGGAATGAACAAAAGTGTTGGAAGAATTATTGATAGTCTTCTCTTGCACTAAAATCTTATCACAGATTAAATCAATTTTAGGAGAGAGACAAGGGGTAGGCATTGATGTTCTAGTAGGAAGAGTAATACTAGGAAAGGTCATATCATCCTCTATCATCAAAGGATCTACATGGGGAATAAACTCTCTAGGAGAAGGATCAACATTACTCTCTAAAGTCTCACTTTTGAGAGGGAGATCTTTGAAAGAGATGTTAACCATTTTGCTTTGAACTAGGGTTTCCTTATCAGTAGAACCAAGTTGAGGAGAGGGAGATGCTTTATTTTTAAAGGGAGAATAATTGAGATTCAAGGAAGGTGAGAAACTATCAAGGGAGTTTCCAATCTTGATTTCATCCCCTTTGGCTAGGGGTAGAGAATAATCTATACCTTCTTCTAATGGTTCATCCCAAATAGTGAAGTGGTTGAAAGAAATGCTTGAAGTATTGTCAATTTCAGGAGAGGAGATAACATTGTTTATTAATTCCTCATCCTTAGGAGGGAGAGCATCAATAGATGTGTTAAACTCATCCTCTTTCCTCAAAATATGTTCAATATGATCTTTAGGGGAGAGAGAATTAAGGAAATTGCTTATTATTTCATCTTCTTTCTCTAAGGGATGCTTATAGGTAAGACCAACTTTAGGAGAAGGGTAAGCATTTATCATTAATTCATCATCTCTAGTGGGAATTTTGTTGGAAAAGGAAAGGCCATCACTAGGAAATGTAGGGATAATGTCATCTTCTTGCACAAAAGGATCCTCATGAAGGGAGTGTTTTTTAGGAGACACAAAGGCATCAAGGGCATCATTCAACAAAGCATGATCATATCTATTAAAAGGTTTATCTTTCGATTCAAAAGGAGATATCTCTTCATAGAGGGGATCATTGAAAACAACCATGTTACTAGATTTAATGGAAGAGCTGATAGGAATGTACCCTTGAGAGGAATCATTCGACTTATCTTTCTCATCACAACGAAATGGCATAGTAACAATGTTTATGAGTTTTTGGTAAAATGAAGGTTTGGTATATTTAGGTTTCAAAAATTCATCTAAAGCTTCATCTAACTCATAATAATCACAAATATGAACATCTTGCGAATAAAAATCTGACATTTTGAAATTGTATAAAATTTAACACACAATGCAAAGAAAAACACCTTTTTTTTTTTTTCTTTTTAATGAAAATGAAATGAAAACACACTAAATCTAGATCTAGATCTAACAAATGCAATGCAAGAGGAAGCAATGATAGATTCACGTCGGGTTCACCAAAATGTGTGGGAGAAAAAGTGACACTAAGCAAACATGCCCTAATCTCACTTTCAACCACACACTTGTGGAATACGAAAGAGCCTAGAGGTATCACACAATTGGCTACTTCTTCTTGTGGAAGAGAGAGCCACGGGCTACCTATTAGGATTTCTATTCCTTTGTTGCAATTGAAAGATGAAATGATGCAAGTTCAATCCCTAACCCCAAAGTGCAAGTATGAACTAATAACAAGATTGCAAAATTGAACTTAAACAATGGAAAGCTGTAAACACAAGGACAAGACAAGAATGTAAATGCATACCCGGAGTTAAAATCTGACTGAAAATGTTCAGGATGGGGGCGCGGGCGCCACTGTCCTGATTCTGCCCCTGAAACTGCTCCAGAAACTGTTGTTTTGCAGTCTGGAAAAAGCTGTCAAAAATGCTGAAAATGCTGTCTGTCAGGAGGACCAGGGCGCCCAGCGCCCCTGTCCTAGGGACCAAGGCACCCAGCACCCCTGTCCTAGAAGGACCAGGGTGCCCCACGCCCCTGTCCCGGTCTTTTGCACTGAGATTTGGTGTGAAGTTCAGTCTCTGTCTACTTCTTCCTGATCTGTAACTTGCGGTGTCGTCCGAATTCCGAAACCTGCACTTATATCTAAAAAGGGTATGGGCGGCTATATAGGGTTTTGCCTTAGTCAAACCCCCACTTCGGTGATTTCCACCTCCACGAATAGCCAAGTTGTATTGTAAAATGTATTGTGTGTGCAGACCTAGTGTGTGTGCAAGGTCCTTAAATGCAAGAAAGCAAACTAGAGCAACCTAGAAAGTAAACCCTAATTGCTTGTAAATGATAATGTAAATGCTCTAAATCAAGATGCAAAGTGATCTAAAGCATGAATAAAGGATATATTGAAGCTTATGCAAAGACATGAAAACAACATGAAATCATACCCAACCCTTAAGGGAGGAGTACAAGCCAATCTTCAGTCGGTAATCTCCTATTGTTCTTCAATGTCTCCCAAGCCCTAAATGAATGAAATTGATGAATGCTTGATGGATGGATGTTGAATGTTATTGAAGTCTTCAAAGATCTGCTCTTTCGCTGCATAGAAGGTCCTCCAAAGCCAAAATTCCCCTGCTTTCAAATGAAGAAAGAGAGCTCTTATATATGAAACCCTAGGTCTTAATTCCAACTTTTGGCCGACCTAGAGATTGAATCTCTCACCAATTTCTTGGGGTTAAGCTTTATTTTATGATTGGATCGTGCTCCTAAAATTTTGGGAAAAATGTCCGGGACCATGTGCACTCCGAGCGCCATGGTCCTGACAACTTTTCACCAAATTTTTAGGGCCGTCGGATATGATGATTTTAGAGAGAATCCCAAAGTTACAGCTGATTTTGAGATGTTTTGACCCCTAAAATCAAGCCCCCAAGTTCAAAATAGGACCTAATTAGGGTTTTTGATTAAATGATGTATTGGAAGAATAAAATGAAAGGGGCACACTTTAATGAAAAGGGCCCAACTTTATGATATGGGAGATGATAAAATAGAACTTTAGACCTAATTAATTTAATTAATCAAGTGCTAAAGGGGAAATGCAATGCAAAATGCAAAATGCGCCAAGGCGGGTGCTAAACTAGGTGTGAAATTGTACCACCCTAGCAAGTGCGTACAATTTACGACGCTACAAGTACATATTCACAAAAATGACTGGGGGATACAAGATCACACTGTGAGAGTCAGACGGCAAGAAGCCGGAGCCAAGAAACAAAGCTATTCATCAAAAAACTTCCTCAAGCAGCCAAAGTAGTGGCAGTAGAGGGGGGAGGATCTTGATCATCATTCTTTCCCTATACATCATCGTGGCTAGGAGTAGGGCCTGACATAGACCATCCATCTTCTAGGTCTTTTTACTATTCTCCTTCCTCCCACTTGGGAAGTGAAATAGCCAGAGCCAGGCGAGGAACTTTAGATGTGGTGATACCAGGCCACCCAAAACCATCACCAACAACATGAGCCAAAGTAACAGGAGCAACAAACAGCCACCCTAAGGTAGAGCCACGACATGGAGGATAAGCCAAGTGGCACCTCCACATGTCATCTCCCCATCTAGAGGATCGACAAGGAACTTGGGACCGCGGGGTCTGAGAGAGTCAGGCAGAGGAGCTTCACCCACGACGGTGGCCACGGGGTGGAGTGTGTTCGGCAGAAATAGAATCTAACAACACTCAAGCAACTGCATAAGGGAAAGTGCCCCAATGTTGAAGGAGCTTCTGTAAGTGGCCCACCTCAAGAGCCACTTTATCGTCTTATACTAGAATCTACATTAATACATTATTACAAATGCAATCTTTAGCATAGAGCAAGACATTAGTATCCAAAGAGCTATGAGTAAAAAGAACAACATTTCTATCTTTCCAAAGAGTAAATAGGATCTCCATTCTGAAAGCATGCCATATCTGGGGAAACTTGAAGGGGATTCTAGGCGAATCTCCCAGAAGATCCATTTGCCAATAAAAGGGCTCAGGCTGAAAAGGATGAAAGAAATCATGGATCCAGCTCTAATACTATTGAGCTCTTCTACATAACCAAAAAATATGCATAAAAGTTCATGGGTGACCACAAAAAGGGCACCGGGGATTAGGAACCCCCAAATGCTTAAGTATAGAACCCAAAGGAAACCCTTGAGAAAGAACACACCAAGGAAAGTTAGAAAACTTGGGTTCAGTGGTGGTGGACCAAACAGAATGAAACCTGAGTCTCCAGGATTTCTAAGAAGACTGCAAATGCCACCGCTAGTTAAGAATTTGGATCATAGGCAAATGGGGCACCAACTAGAGATAACCCATTTTGGTTTTGTAGCTGGTGAAAGGAGTCCAAGGATACCAATTCAAATCCTTCCACCAAGGTCTGATAGACTGAATGCCAAGCTTATGTAATAGATGTGAGGGTAAGGTCAAAACCTGAAGGTCATAAGTCTGTCGATTAGGTCGAGACAGATGAAACTAGACTTGGAGGTCATCCCATGACCAAAGGCTCATAGAAACTCTAGAAAATAGGTTCTTAGATGTTCAAATGTCATGTTTTTGAAAACACAGAGCACTAACACCCTAGATTTTGGCCAACAGTAACCCTTGCACCTAAAAAAGAGGTGGCCACCAGAGGTTGTGTTGATTCATGGAGATCCCATCATGAAAACCATCACTCGCCCATCGAAGACAAGGCTTAATAGATTCCCAAGAATGCCAGATGCTTTTAACAACAAAATTACCTTGGATTTGAATTGGGTCTTTCATAATGAGAAGGGTTTGAAAACCAATCCCCTTCCAAGCTAACCTATTGGCAAGAAAACCCAAAGAAATGCAATGTCGAAGAAGGATTTTCCAGGCCTCATCGTCAGATAAGGTTCTAATGATCTATTTAACACATAAAGAAAGCTTGTGTTTCTAGGTAGAAATAAGGTCGAGCCCTCCAGATTCTTTCGGAAGGCAACAATACTCCCAAGCGACTCTGTGAAAACCTTGATGGTTGGAACTAGAGGGCCCAGAGAAAATCCTACAAAAGTCTTTCCAACTTCATGTAAGAGGCCTTGGAAGGAGCCCAAAATGAAGAGTAATAGACATGAGTGGCAGCCAAAACCTTTGAAGAAATTGTAAATTTTCCAACCAGAGAGAGAGGCTTGGTTATCCAATAGGCTAATTTTTTCTCAATCCTAGCTAAAACAACATTCCAAAGATGCACAGGCGAAGCATGAAAAGAAAAAGGAATGCCCAAAAAGCAAAAAAAATTCTCCATGATGAAGCCATTTGCAACCATATTGAAGAATCCAAGGCGGGGCAGGAAGAAAAGACTACCTATAACATTGCATCTTGTGCTATTGAATGGTCCAGCCGAAAGCCAAGCAAAAAGTGTCCAGACATTGAAGAGCAAACTGAACATTATCTTCTTCCTCAATGGGAGTGAGAAAGAAGTCATCCACAAAATGGCCATTGACAAGCTGAGAAGGTGACTTGGGTAGGGAGATTCCATGGACACATCCAACAAAAATGGCGTTAGCAAGTAAGTACCCAAAACCCTCCACCATAAGAACATATAAAGAAGGAGCTAGAGGATAGCCCTGGCGAATGGATCTAAAAAGGCCAAAATCCTCAGACTGATGGCCATTGATGGTGATGCAAGATGAGGCATCTCCAAATAACATCTGGATAGACTGAATGAATCTGAGGCCAAATCCAAGAGCTTTGAGCATAGCCAAAATAAATGGCCACTCAATGTGATCATATGCTTTAGCAAAGTCAATCTTAAGGAAGATTGCTCATTGTTTGGAGCATCATGCCCATTCCATCCTTCCTAAACAACAATAATATTATCCAGAATAAACCTGGACTTGATAAATCTAGTCTTCTCCAGATGAACAATCAAAGGCAAGAGATGACGAAGCTTGAGAGCCAAGGCTTTGGCAGTGATCTTATACAAGACATTGAGCAAGGTAATAGGCCTCCAATTGCAAATGTCCTCTGGATCCCCAACCTTAGGGATAAACTTGATGTTACCTCGATTAAGAATCTTTCCCAGGGACTAGGAATGAAAAGCTTCAAGGTAGACCTTTTTTAGGTTAGGATAAATACAAGGCCAAAGGGCTTTGTAGAACTCGAAAGGGAAACCATCACACCCTGGGGCTTCATCATTAGCCATAGAAAAAATAGCTTCCTTGAGATCATCAATGGTCAGTAAGAGATCACAAAAGGTCTACTGAGACTCAGAAAGCCTTTAGGGAACAACAACTAAACAATTTGGCAAAGCTTGGGCTCTAGACAGAGAGTTTCCATGCGTTGTGAACACCTTCTCATAATGAGGGACAAAACCTTACAAAATATCAGGCAGCTCAGTGAGAACAACATGCCCCTCTTTGATTTTCTTAATCCCTACAGATGTATGTGTTACAACATAGGGTTTTCATTGTACCAAAAGATCGACTTGCCAATGTCTGATACAACCACTAGACTTATACAATCCATAGGAGGTTGTTAAACCATGTCGCGAATCCCTATGAGGGATGCTGGCCCACTATCAACAATTCTCCTCCCAGCATCACTCGCCATGGCCTGCGTGATTCGAACCTATGACCAAGCTCTGATACCACTTGTTACAAGCTAGGGTTTTTCATTGTACCAAAAGATCGACATGCAATGCCTGATACAACAACTAGACTTATAGAATCCACAAGAGGTTGTTAAACTATGTTGCGAATCCCCACAAGGGATGCTGGCCCATTGCCAACAATATGATGGGCATGCAAAGCCAAGAAAGATTCTTTGGAGGCCCTGTCACCCACCTTGAGCCAATGTAACCTGGCTTTTATTTGAGCTCCTCTGGAAGAGTTATTATCAACAACTTTTTTCTAATGACAAAGCTGGGCTAACTAAAGTTGTAGGTTAGAATAAAAAATATTTGAGGCTAGAGCTTCTGTGGAAGCACATAGATCTTTGGTGGTTGGGTCATACAAGCACCTATGGTACGTGGCAAGTTGTCTACCATAAATGTGCAAAAACCTTGCAGAGCATTTAATGGCGTCATTCCACCACACAATCCAACCAGTGTGATGATGAGGCCTTGGTTCCAAATTCCAAACCCTTTGAATGTGGGCCATCATGGCCTAATGATGCAAGAGAGACATGTTGAGGTAGAATTGCATCTTGGAAGGATGCACTCTAGTTGGCTGCCATTCAATACTAAACTTTATGGGGAAGTGAATGGACAATGTCACATTAATGAGAGGAGAGATGGGCAGATCTTGATCTTCAAAAAAAAGAAAAAAAAGATTGCGTAGTTATTATAGCAAGATTAAGCCTTTTAAAGATTATGTTTGAGCCAGCTCTGAAATTAGACCAAGTGTGCTAGACCCCACCTAGGCGGCAGTGGTTGGTGTTGGGGTCAAAAATACCCAACTTATTACGCGTATACTACCAGGCTTCCCTCTCACCAGTTGTCCATTGAAAAGGCAAAATCCCATGCTTATTGGCTGCCACCTCAACCATATTGAAGTCACCACACATGACCCAAGTTGCAGGTGGAAAAGTATCAACAATCCAGTGCCATAAGTGTGATCTATCAACCTCATCATTAGGAGTGTAAACATTAACAATCCCAACAGAATGATTATCAATTGACATCAAAACCCATACAACGCACTACATGGGATTAGAACTATTGACAATTCACACTCTATTGGTTGGTTTCATTATGTTTTCATTGATGGCAACATGATTTTGGGTTCTTGCTTCATATGATGTACTGACAGGTTCTTCACAGACTCTACACCGGTACCGACACTGACATGGGTAGGATAGAAGATTTCTTTCACCGGCAATGCAGGCCAACATGGTATAGCAAAGGTCATTGGTATTGGAGGCCAACAAATCTTGGATCCGACATCCACAAAATTTTCTTTTAATGCTTATTCATTTATGTTATATGGCTGACATGTAATATGATATTGTATATATCCTTGTAAGCTGTCATAAGGCATAAATTTGTATATGGTATATAAGAGAGATTGATTAGAACATCTTGTAAGAAGAAGATGAATAAGGAAATAGGGATAGACATATAGAATGAATATATGGATGTAATGTAATACGAAATATATCATAGAGACTATGTATGTGAGGAATTTATTGAAGGGTTATTCTAGTACTGAGGTTTAGGGTTTTGACCAGAATAGACAAAGCTTAAACTGGAACTGTATTCTAGCATAGGAGATACTATACTAAGGAGTTCACACTTCTCTGGATTGTTGTCTGGATTGTTATGTAGTCTGTGAGACTCCTATTGTGATGAGCAATGTGCTCTAGGCTGTAAGCCTTCCTGCAAGTCTAGACCCATCATCTATTGTAATATTTCTTCATATGGCCAGTGAATTGATATTGTTGGTCACAAATCCCACTGTGGTTTTGTTGGCATTATAACAGATAAAGGGAGATTGTTGGCATTTCAATAAGGATATTGAGAAGGTTGTTGATGATTATGGATATAACTGATAAAGGATGTTTACTGTCTTAATATTATTATTTTATCATTGATGTCAAGAAATTGATTTTCTAATTCAGTATGATGTTGCCATATCTTAAGAAGTATGATTTGATCAGTATAAAGATGTCGATAAACAACACAGAAAGAATGTGATGAA
The DNA here is from genome assembly GCF_030272615.1 of Cryptomeria japonica. NCBI lineage: Eukaryota > Viridiplantae > Streptophyta > Pinopsida > Cupressales > Cupressaceae > Cryptomeria > Cryptomeria japonica. The sequence continues at coordinate 885,618,780 of NC_081407.1, read as the reverse complement.
TAAGGGGAGGAATAAGTTATTCAATGGGCAACTATTACCAAGTTAGACAATGATGAGATCATGATGTTTAGATTGTTTTGATATCCTACATATGTTATTGATTGTAAGGTTAATACTATACTATGTTACCGAGCAAAGAACCTAGTCGGTAAACCTTGAGGAACCTAGTTGGTAAACCCTAAGTGAAGTTTAGTATTTATTGAGTTGCAACCGAGTAGTAACAGAATGCATTGAATGAATAAAAGCATTATTTAATGAAGGAAGCAGATGAGCTGGAATTGATTAAATGATTGGTATGCCGTAAATGAAGTTTGTTAAAGAATCTATGGTAAAGGAAAATCGGCAAGAAGATCTACAACTCAGATTGAACCGCAATACCCTAGCACAAGTTCCAAGAAATGTATGCAAGTTCCAAGGTGGGGTAAAACATTTTTAGATCGAAGGATACATTGAACCTAGTCAAGTTTGAAGATCTGATGGCTGTGATTGATCATGGGATATGTAATCAAGGAGATTAAGCGGTTGGCAAGTTGTTTATAAATAAGGAACTGTTGATAAACAATGTATGCGGACAAGTGTATGCATAGGGATGCTACATAGTGATTACCAAGCACAAAAGCTTGAAGACCTATTTGAATAACAAAGTATACAGCCCAGTAGATGGATAAGATAAGTCCTATTATATTGAGCAAATAAGAATTTGCTTTAGCATTTTAGATGTGAAGTTGCAGATAGATTTTTATTACTGTTATTTTGTGAAGTGATAGAAAATCTCTTAACCAAGTGGACTTAACAGTCTTATTTGTAAAACCCTCTAGCAAGGTGACATTCTGATTGAGTGTTTGAAATCCTTTAACAAGGTAACTTCTAACAAGGTGAACATCCTAACAGATCTGAGGGAAATCCCTTAACCGGTTCACATGTAGCAATGTGTTTGTAATCTTTCATAGGATTTGCTTTTAACCGAGCATACTCTAGAAGAGTATATTTCTTAGTGGGTCCAAAATCCCACAGTGGTTTTTCCCTATTTGGGTTTCCACGTTAAATCTGGTGTTATGAGTTTTATGATGTTTATATGCTTTTGAGTTTGCATGTTTAGCAGTTTTGGTTATATTACTGAAGTATATGTTACCGAGGTTGAATTTGTTATTTTAATGGAAGATTAAGTTTGTATGATTCACCCCCCCCCCTCTCATCTTATTAGCTTGGCATCTGTACTTAACATTAAGTATCAAAACTATCAATTGGTATTAGAGCTTTGGACTCTGGAAGAAAAAGTTTAAAGGTACTTTAGGCAAAGATCCAAAGATGTATAAGAGGGATGCACCGAAGCTGAACAAGTCAAGTTTCTCTACATGGCAGAAAAGGATGAAGCTGCACCTATCAGGAGTTAGAGAATATGTTGTTTATTATCTAGAGAATGATTTTATTACACCGAGCACCCATCCATTGACAATGGAAGAGATAAAGGAAAAGCAAGAACATATCCAAGCAATGATTGAAATAACTTCTGCATTGACCGACTCAGAGTTTAATGATCTAGAAGGCTGCAATGATGCAAAGGCAATGTGGGACAAGCTCATATTTGTGTATGGTGGAGATGAACATGTTCAAAGAGAAAAAGTGGATAGTCTAAGAGGAAAAATTTAATCTATGAGGATGAATGAAGGTGAGAACATAACCAGTACAGTACAAGACTAAAGGAGATTGTCAATCAAATCAAAGGAGCAGGTTGAACTATTGAAGAAAAGGATATAACAAGTAAATTGTTAAGAACCCTTCTACCAACTTATGCAATCTGAGTCTCTGCAATCAATGAATTGAGGTCTGTACCCAATATGCCAATTTCTTTAGATGCTACTATTGGTAAGCTACATGCATTTGAGTTAAGTAATTTTGATAACAATGGGTCATTGGTAAATAAAGTTGAGTCTACATTTAGTTCTTTTCATTTAGTTACCGACAGGCAAAGGTAAGTATAAAGAAAAAGTACCTTTGAAATGTTTCAATTGTGATAAGATAGGAAATATGGCTTCTAATTGTCTTGACAAAGATTCTACTGAAAAGAGAGATTACCGAGATGATAGACATAAAGATAATCATTACAGAGGATACCGAGACTTTAGAAGAAGAGATAGAAACTCATGCTTAATAGCCGATGAGGAATCCAATGATGATAAATCATATGTAATAGATACAGAGGAAGTAGTTAATGTGGCTATCAAAGATGGATCAGATGAAGAAAGGTATGAAGAAAAATCCCTAATATCTCACATAAAGACTAATGATTCTCGGATCATAGATAGTGGATGCTCACATCACATGATAGGTGATAAACACAAGTTTGTTATGTTAGAAGATTATGATGGAGGCTATGTAAGATTTGGTAATGATGCACCATGTTCGGTAAAAGGTAAAGGATCCATAACACTTCTTGACAATGCTAGATGCAATGATGTTTATTGGGTTGAAGATTGAAATACAATTTGTTGAGTGTAGCATAGCTAAACAATATAGGTTACTGAATAGAATTTCAGAAAGGAATTGTCAAAGTTCATGACAAGCATGGAAAGTTAGCTGCTACCGGGACACAAACAAAAGGTTTTGTCATGTAAATTTTGATAATCTGATCAAAATAAGCAAGAAGCACCGAGTAAGAGGTCTACCGAGTCTTGAAAAACCTGAGAATGCTATGTGTCGAGGATGCTAGATGGGTAAGATGACAAGATCAAGCTTCACAAGTAAGTCCTACACTTCTAAGGGAATTTTAGATCTTATGCACACTAATCTTTATGGTCCTATGAAAGTTCAAAGTTATTATGGTGATAAATATTTCATATTATTTGTGGATGATTATTCAAGGATGATGTCAGTTATGTTTTTAAAAGAAAAATCAGAAGCTTTTCAAATATTTAAATGGTAAAAGGCAAGAGTTGAAAATGAAACAGGAAGACAACTGAAATGTCTTAGATCAGATAGAGGAGGAGAGTTCACATCTAATGAGTTCAACTTATTCTGCAATGATCATGGTATAAAAAGACAAGTCTCTGCATCGAGAACTCCACAACAAAATGGAATAGTTGAGAGGAGAAACAGATCTATTGTGGATTGTGCCAGAACCTTGATGATTGAAAAGAACGTGCCACAAACATTTTGGAGAGAAGCAATAAGCACAGTAGTTTACACCCTGAACCGAGTACAACTGAAGAAAGGAACTTTGAAGACACCATATGAAATCTGGTATGACAAGAAACCTAATGTAAGTTACTTCAAATTCTTTGGAAGTAGATGCTATGTACACAAAGATGATAGAAATGGAAAGTTTGATCAGAAAAGTGAAGAAGGAACATTTCTTGGTTATTCTTCTAGAAGTAAAGCATTTAAATGTCTGATCAAATCATCTAACAAAATAGTAGAAAGTGCAAATGTGAAAATTGATGAATTTGCAAAAAGAAATGATGAAGGAAAGTCCAAAGAACCAGAAGATTATGATGAATTTGTCTATGTTTGACCGACAAGTCTTACCGAGAGAACTGTTGAAGAAAATGAAGAGAATATCCAGTTACTGAGTGATGAAGAAGATCATACAGAGCCTACCAAGCCTGTATTAGCCAAGTATGTCAGAAGACAACATGCATCAAGTCAGATTATAGGAGATAAGGATGATCCAGTGATGACAAATAACAAACTGAGACAGAACACATGTCTGATATCTGAATTTGAACTGAGAATAGTGAAAGAGGCATTTAACAGTGAAGATTGGATAAATGCTATGACAAAAGAGATTGATCAAATCAAGAAGAATGACACATGGACACTAGAACCAAGACTGAAGGACAAAAATGTAATCAGTAGAAAGTGGATTTTTAGAAACAAGCTGAATGAAAAAGGTGAGGTCATTCAAAATAAAGTATGTGAAAATTGATGAATTTGCAAAGTTTAGTATTTACCAAGTTGCAACCGAGTAGTAACAGAATGCATTGAATGAATAAAAGCATTATTTAATGAAGGAAGTTCATGAGTTGGAATTGATTAAATGATTGGTATGTCGTAAATGAAGTTTGTTAAAGAATCTATGGTAAAGGAAAATATGCAGGAAGATCTATAGCTTAGATTGAACCACATTACCCTAGCACAAATTCCAAGAAATGCATGCAAGTTCCAAGGTGGGGTAAAATGTTTTTAGATCAAAGGATACATTGTACCTGGTCAAGTTTGAAGATCTGATGGCTATGATTGATCATGGGATATGTGATCAAGGAGATTAAGCGGTTGGCAAGTTGTTTATAAATAAGGATCTATTGATAAACAATGTATGCGGACAAGTGTATGCAGAGGGATGCTACATAGTGATTACCGAGCATAGAAGCTTGAAGACCTGTTTGAATAACAGAGTATAGAGCCCAGCAGATGGACAAGATAAGTCCTATTGTATTGAGCAAATAAGAATGTGCTTTAGCATTTTAGATGTGAAGTTGTAGATAGATTTTTATTACTGTTATTTTGTGAAGTGATAGAAAATCTCTTAACCGAGTGGACTTAACAGTCTTATTTGTAAAATCCTCTAGCAAGGTGACATTCTGATTGAGTGTTTGAAATCCTTTAACAAGGTCACTTCTAACAAGGTGAAGATCCTAACAGATCTGAGGGAAATCCCTTAACCAGGTCACATCTAGCAATGTGTTTGTAATCTTTAACAGGATTTGCTTTTAACCAAGCATACTCTAGAAGAGTATATTTATTAGTGGGTCCGAAATCCCACAGTGGTTTTTCCCTATTTGGGTTTCCACATTAAATCTGGTGTTATGAGTTTTATGATGTTTATATGCTTTTTGAGTTTGCATGTTTAGCAGTTTTGGTTATATTACTGAAGTATATGTTACCGAGGTTGAATCTATTGTTTTAATGGAAGATTAATTTTGTATGATTCACCCCCCCTCTCATCTTATTAGCTTGGCATCTGTACTTAACATTAAGTATCAAAACTATTAGGTTTTTCCCTATTGAGGTTTTCCATGTATAAATCGGTGTGTTATTCTTCTCATTCATATGCTTGTCTTATTGGCCGCATTACTTCTTTCAATTTTTTTTATACTGGTATACCAGTTGGTGTATGTATGTTTTGTTAAGGATAAAAGCTTCTATTCTAGTATAACATTGATTCACCTCCCCCCCCTCTTAGTGTTATTGGTTTCCAACAATTGGTATCAGAGCCTTGTGCCTTGGAGGAAGTTTAACAGCTTGAGGAAGATCTTGAAATCAGAATCATTGAATATGGCTTTGGAGAAGCAGGTTGAGATGGCACTTCAAGATTATGATGCTAAAATATTAAAGAACTTAAAGCTACAATATGAGTTAAATTCTACTAAAGAATTTATTCTTGTCCTACAAGAGATACTTTCATCCGTTCAAGCTAGGAGAAAGAAACTTTTGTAAAATCAGGATGATGAAGATGCACTTAAGGAACAATGTCATAAATTGAGTTAGGAGAACATGGTTATAAAGAATGAAATGCAAACTATGACTATGAGGCTGTCCAAGGATATTGAGGATAGAAAGAAAAAGGAAGAAAATCTTGTTGTATCCCTAAAGAACAAATTTGAAGAATGTGGTAGGTTGACTCATGAAAATGAGATATTAAGGTCTAATTTGGTATAATCTCGGAGCAATGACCAAGAGCTTGAGAGACAAATGACAGTACTGAGAGATGAATTAATAGCTACAAGTGAGTACAAAGAAAAATTCAAGATTAGCTCAACACAACTTGATGAGTTATTGAGGAGACCGAGGCAGATTGGAGATTCCAGTTGACTTGGATCTGAGCAAAGGAAGAGTTCCGGTACTGCTGATGAAGATCAAAACCATAAGGCACCAATAAGGCAACTTAATGCTAATAAATTCAATGGTAGATGTTTTGTTTGCAATAGATTTGGACACATGGATAGGCAATGTAGAAACTGAGCAAATAAAAAATCTAATTCTGCTCCCGGTAAATGTTCTAAATGCATTAAAATTGGTCATAAGATAGAAGATTGCATAATGAATGTGAAATGCTATGCTTGTGGAAAATTTGGACATATGGCTAATCAGTGCAGGTCAAGCAATTTCACTAGTTTTAGAAAGGAAATTCAAAAGAGCAATGTTACATGTTATGCATGCAATGAAGCTGAACATGTTGTTAAGTTCTGCAGAAGCAAAAATACATCGGTTGGCAATGGAGGATCAAATGATAAAGGCAAAGATAAGGTTAGTGAAATTTGGTAACATCATACTTAGAGATGGGTTAGGAAGACTGAAGGGCAATCATCAGATGGGAATGTCCCAATTACCTATCCAGTAGAAGAGGTTGCTCCTGCACCGGCAGTGAGCTCATCCGATAACTCAGGCAGATGCCTTGGGGGTAGTCAAATTTCATGGAAGATGATGCATATGCCCCATGGAGGAGACTATGGAAGATGTTCCAGATATTGGAGAGGATTATCCGATATTCATATATTTAGAGTGAGATCCGATATCATTCACTGACAATCATTTATGTCAACAAAAAATTAGGGTTTTCTCGATGGATAAAAGGTTGATTACACTTCATTATTATTCATCCACCATTCAGAGTGGGTTTAGAGCAATTCAGAGAAACTTAGTGCAATCAGAATCTATTAGAGGCGATCAGATTTTATCTTTAATTAGCACACCGGCATCTAGAAGGATTTGTTAGAGGTTTTCATTGGAAGCATTTTTAAGCTATTTTTCTTGAATCATGGAATTAGGATCATCTTCTGCTCCTATTTTCATTGCAAATAGAACTGTAGTAGAAGTTAAGGACCACCCTCGGCCAATTTTCAAATGGTATCCACATGTGGCTACCAAGGAATATTTGTTTGGAGTATTTTCTCGTGTCCCAGAGGGAGTGGTATATGTGGAAGATGTTAGGGCCTATATTCATTGTCATATAGAGGACCTAGGTACTTTGGAGATCAAGGGAATGCATATAAATGAACTCATGGGAGAATCTGGTAAAATAAAATTGGTATATAAACACATAAAAGATCTAGGGTTCACTGATATTTTGGATATTCTGGAGTTTGAGGATGAGATTGTTAGATATGTACTAAACAAAGTACACGAGGAATTGATATGGCTGGACTGACCCTATAAAATCACTAAGGAAGCCATCCAACCAATTACTAGTTTGCCATCAACAGGGCAACATCTAGATATGAAAGTATCAAATGAATTCGTAAGGAAGATCACCAACGCCACATCAGACAAGAGATTGATGAAGGTGAGCACCATCACTGACAACGATATCAAATTTGGAAGCATGATCATAGGCTACAAGGTAACTCAGTATAACCGACTGAATTCAGTTTCTAGTTCATGTATTTTGGTAGCATATATAATGATGAGAGAAAATATCAAGTTCAATCTTTATGACTGCATGCTTGAGGAGTTATTGATCAATTTAGGGAAGATTAAAGGTGAGAAGAAAGGCACCTTCCGATATGGAAATCTATTAGTATGCTTAATGTTAATACTTTTTGAATCATAACCTCGGTTCTGGAAGGAAGCAATGGGCTTTTGACATCCCGGTAGGAAGACAACTTAAGCAATCAATTGCTGCATTGGGAAGTCTTAGAGATGATAAGGTATGGGATTACTTCAAGGCTTTTTTCAAAAATCTATGAGGTCTAGAATAAGGATACCTGAGAAAATAGTAGATAAATCCTCTATCGACATTTTTTTCATGGTTATGAAGGATGTGACTCTCATGGAGGCAGTCAAGCCTCGAAAGATTTGGATAGAGGAAATGGGATATGAGGTGGATGCATTAATTATAGATGCATATACAAAAATTCTACTTGATGTAGAAATAGATGAAGCAGAAAAACCTTGTGGAACAACACAACAAAAGACTCTTGAGGTTGAAAGTGAGTTCAACCAAAAGAGGAGGGAAAAAAAGAAGGTAAGTCAAGCAAGTTTGTATAGGAGGTTTCAAAGGACATCAAGGTACTCATTGATGTTGCCCCGAAGAAAGGGAGAAAGAGGAAGGATCCAGTAGTTCACATTAAACCTCTAACTGCATATTCTGAGCCTGAAGATGAGACACCATTAGCATTCAAAAGAGTTGTGAGGAAGAAACCAGAAGAACCTAAATTGGAACCAAAGAAACAACCGGTTAGGAAGGTCACCTCCAAATTACAAACATGGAAGCAGGCACCCAAGGCTACACCATCAGCTGCATCTAGTATGACCAGAAGGAGGATGAAGAGTGACATTGATTTGGCACTTGAGACTGGTAATGTAACAACTATTCCGCCTAAGACTTGTGCTGAAATTGTAGATGAAATAACTAAGGATGAGATGCTAAAAAATGTTAAGTCTTATTATGATACATTTAAAGATGATGATCAAAGAGAGGTAGAGGAAGCAATTCTCCTATATTTAGATATCTATAAGAAAGCATTAATTGAAATAAAAAATCAAATACCGATAGAGCTATACAACATGTTAGATGCTAGAAGGTTATCTGCAATGCAAGAAGATAAACACATTAAGATGCATGAACTTTTAGCTATATGTGTTGCTATAACTCCAGATGAGACAGAGAAGACAATTGAGGCTGCAGATAGAAAGGTTGTTAACAACAAACATAGAATAACTAGCCTAATGTTAGGAAGGATGAATCAAATAATAAAGGAAACACATAAGGGTTGGATAAATTTTTTGGGAGAGCATAGAGGATTATTCACTTCACCAGAGACAAATACTGATACTGTAGATACAATGGTTGAAGGGAAAGGTAAAGGAATCATGGGTACTCCACCTTCAGTTTTGAACAATATCAAGATAGTGGAAATTGAACCTGTTAGGATTCCCAAAGATACTGAGAGGGGGGGGGGGGTGAATCAGTATCTAACCGGTTTATGAATTTACTTGATTTAAAACATGTAAAGCATATCAATATTATGTACCGGTAAACCAAAAATAATGCAGTAAACAAGAATAACAACAACCACATGAAAAGCACACCATAACACAGTAGTTTAACGAGTGAACCCAGTGTGGGAAAAACCTCAGTGGGATTTGTGACCCATAATACTCACTTACTGGCCAATAAGGGAATATTACTGTTTTACAAAAGGGGCCTGCACATGTAGGAAGGCCAAGTGCCTAGAGCTCACTGCTCAATTACAAAGGAAGTCACACTGACTTACAAAAATTGATTATACAAATCTAATGTCTTGTACTACTTCAAAATAGCATCTGCTATGCTAGATCCAGTCTCGGTTTTAGTTGTACTACATACATAAACACTTAACCTATAATTTGCATGTTAGGTCAGCATAATTTCGCCTCCTTATTACAAAATGTTCTACAATGATCTCATACATATATGAGTCATGGGTGAACTCACAATACTGGTTCCCACTTTTTGACCAACTTTGACACTTAGATGAACATTTTGCAAAAAACCTTCACTTTCCGACACCTATAACTTTTAAATCGTTAAGAATTTGAAGATGATGTAAACTAGTGATTTGTAACATCCTTTTTGTAGATTCTAAATATATTTTTTTCAAATTTTTTTGAATAAAATTTTATTGATTTTTCCATCTCCCTCAAAAGTAGTTTTTTACAGGAAACAACATTTTTTAAGAGTGATGTGCATCCCGAAACGTATAAATTTTTTTCTATAAATGATAAAAACTTATCTCTTTTAAATTTTGGTTTGTAACATCAATACCCAGGGCATGCAGTTGGTTTGATAGTGATATGTTGAATATTTTTTATTTTATTAAGTTTTGAAGTCCGACTAATTATAATTTAGATATAGGTGTACGTTTGAACACATAACTTGCTCTATATATATCAAAATTAAGTTTTATTTTTTTTGTTAGAAAGAAGACATCAATACCTAGGGCATAGATATTTTTCATAATTTTTTTGAATTAGTTTGTTATTTTTCCCAATGCATTGAACAAAGAAGTTCATGTTCGGTGAAAAACCTACATTCATAAAAAATAAAATAAAAATATATTAATAAACTTAAATATATTAAAAATTATACTATTTGGAAAGCTTATAATAAGGACTAAATCCTCAAGAAAACAAAACTTCTAAATGAATTCGTTTGACCCCTCAAAAGCTAATGTAAAATTGGTTTTTTATCAACATTTGATAGATGCAAAGGAGACTCCATTGCAAGTATGATTTAGAAGTAGAGAGGTTCTATCCAAAAAATTTTGATCTACGAGCCTTTGATCTAACTCTCTACAATTAATTACTTCAAATGGGACCTCTTAAAGCTTAAATAATTATATTTTCCAAAAAATGTATGATTTCAGCAAAAATCAGGATGTACCAAAAAGTGGGAACCAGCTTTGTGAGTTCACCCTCATATTACAACTTGCCATGTCGGCTTACAATGATTTTACAATTAATTATAAAATATATTATCAACAAAATTCTTGTTGGCCAGAGTGCTGGTATCCATCCTTTCACTGCCCGTGTTCTGTGTGCTGATGTAGAGTTTGTCATTGCCGGTATATTTGTCTTGCCGGTATCATATGATTGCAAGGTTGCCATCAATGACAAAACCTTCAATAACCTACAATTTCTCATTGGATGTGCATTTGCCAACAATCTCCCCCTTTGGCATTGATGGCAACACTCATGAGAAAAATCAAAATGTGTCCAAAACTGATATCCCCAAAAAAGGTTTGCCAAAATTGTTTTACCAAAAAAATATGAGCTCCCCCTGAGCTGATAGTGTCATCTGCTGATCATTTTTCTCATTGCCTCTACTCCCCCTTTGACATCAATGACAAAGGTTGTCATTCACTCTCAGTGGAGTCCTGCCTGAATTCTTGTAACCAGTGGGTTACAATCTGAAAAAATATCTATCAAAATTAAATTTATGTCGTTGCTGAATGTTTTACTATCTTTTATAGCCTCTTGGGTTCTCTACACTGTATCAGTGAGTATGTACATTTTCTCTTCCGATGTCTTTAGTTCGGGAACCAGAGCCTCAGATATTTCTTTTCTCAAAGAAATAAGATACTCTAGTCTTGGACCAAGTCTACTTTTTAAGTCCTTTGCTTTGTCTTTTATTCTTTGTTTTTTATTTTCTAGTTTCTTGATTTTCTCTTCCTGCTCTGCAATTTTCTTTTCTAATTCCAAAAATGAGTCAGATGTTCCAATTAGATTATCAGCAATATTATTAATCTTATCCTATGCTTTTCTGATTTCTTTTTCAAGATCCTCTGTTAATACATCAATTTTGCAAGTGTCCATGTACAATTTCTTGAAGTCAAAAATGATTTCACTGAGTTCCGGTAAAAGAGTATCCATTTCCTCTTTGTTCTTATTCATAATTTCCATAAAGAATTTCTCTTTCTCTTTTATCATTCTTTCCTTAAATGTATCCTCATTTATTTTGTCCAGTGTTATTAGGTTGCCAGTTATATACTTAGATAATGTGTCTAATTGGCTCAAAGAATCTTTATTGTCTATGTTACACTTTGGAGATATCATCTTCAAAATTGGTAAAGTGTCATCTATAGCCTTATAGGCTTGTGCATTGCACTCTGTTATTTTCTTTATTGAATCTAATAAGACCTCAATTACATTAGTTGTTTGGAATTTTGTCATGGTTGTACCGGATGTTTGTCCAACAGTTTTTACAATCTGTAATCCACCGGTTGTAGTTATAGCTTTGCTTTCCTCTTTCTCTAGAGGATCTGTTTGAGTTTTCATTTCTACAAACAAAATTTTAGGCTTTTCATTTTGGGCCGGTGGCACTATCTCTATCTGTACCTGTGCTTCAACCTATACCTGTGAAGGATCCTGTTGCTCTACCTATTTCTCTATGTTGTCCACTGCCGATTTTTCCTCTGTGTTGCTTGTTGTTGGTGACTCAGTTGGTTTTTCAGTTTCAATAGTTTCCGGTGGCTTAGTGGATGCATCCGTATGCACATCTGTGGTCTTTGCCTTTCCAGTGTTTGGGGGTTCACTTGATCCTTCAGTTTGTTTTAGTTCCCCAATTTCGGTGTTTTCTACTACAATATTTCCTGCCAGTAGCTCTGTTGCCACATCTGATTTCTCAGTTGATTCCTTATCCACCACAATATTGACTTCCTGAGTGTCAATGTTCATTGTATATAACACTTCAAAATCAGGATTTGTATCCTCATGTGGTGTGTCCATACTCTCAGTTGCCGGTTGGTTGTCAGTAGTGTCTACCGATGGAGTATCTAGAGGCGGTGGGGGTAAGTTATTTGTTATCTTTATACTAGGAGGTCCACCTACCTTACCTTTTCCTTTCTCCCTGTCCTTTTGATATACCTTGAAGGTTTTAGGTTTTTGATACTCTTCATGTTTCTCTTTTTCTACCAGGAATATGTCCCATGCAGCTAATGTTTCCTCTGTTACCTGATTCACTCTTCTTGCCATCAGTGCTACATGTCAGTGAGTAGTTGAGAATACTGACCAGTTAGCCTCAAAGATTAATTGATCTATCTCATCAGGTGAGTTAACATGGTGCACTGCAAGTAGTTTTTCAATCTTTATTTTCTTATCTAGCTCAATAATAGCTACTCTTCTAACTTCTAGTCTATTATATTGATCTGCTGGTATTTCATCAACAACTTACATCAAAAATTTCTTGAAAATATCTAAGTGTAAGATTACATTGTTCTCTACTTTCTCTTTGTCATCAGCGGATAGTGTGTCATATAATTTATTGATGTTCTTCAACTTTCCATCCTCTGTAATTTCACTGAGAAGTTTATCAATGGGAGCAATAGTTTGTTGTGTCTTCTTCTTAGGATTCATCTTCTTTTTCTTTGGAGTTAATTTCTTAGCTGGGGGCCTCATTGCCTGTTGCTTCTGTCTTGTCCTCTTTGGTGTAGGAGAAGGTGTCGGTGAAGGTTTTCTTTTCCTTTCAACTCTCTTAAATACAACAAGTATGTCACTATTGGAAAATGCACACTCCAATGAGATATTGTAGGTGATTGAAGGTTTTGTCACTGATGGCAACCTTACAATCCTATGACACCGGCAAGACAATTTACTGACAATAGCAAGGTCAGACTCTACACCGGCACACAGACCACTGGTAGTGAAAGGACGTATACCGGCACAGAAGCCGACAGGAATTTTGTTTATAATATATTTTGTAAATTATTGTAAAATCAATGTAAGCCAACTTGGCAAGTTGTAAAATGACTCATATATGTATGAGATCACTATAGAACATTTTGTAAGGAAGAAGATAGGCAAAATAAGGCAGACCTATTATGCAAATTATGATGAATACTAAGAGGGGGGGTGAATTAGTATGCCAAAAATTGCTGCACTAAAACACTTATACAGTTTGAAGATAAACCGGTAAAACAGTTTAACAGACAGACCGGTTATCACACATGCAAACCAAAATGCAAATAAAGCATTCACCCACAAAAGCAATACAACTATAACACAAGATATTTGATGCGGAAACCCAAATGGGAAAAACCACGATGAGATGGAACTCACAAGTCACTATCTGTAGAATAGAAACCAGATCGGTTAAGGTCAGACCAGTTAAGGTCTTACAATGTTCTTCACCAGAATAGATCCTATTAGGAATCTCAATCTCTATTAGGAGATAAGTCCGATTAAAGACTACCTTGCTAGAGGATTTTAGATTCACAGAGGTGAACCACCTTGTTAGAGGATTTTACAAAGGGCTTTTGGGCCTACCTGGTTAAGGGCTACAGACTTGTCAAAGATATGAGTAATCAACAAGTGTTTGACCTATCTAATAGCACATACTGCTTGGTTAGATCCAGTATGGCTCATAGCTAATGCATTCCAGCATTACTTCAGTCTTCTCTATCTCGCACTCAATTACAACTTGATATTTTTAGATAAGATCGCTCTTACAACAACTCATCAACCAACTTAAACCCTAGTCACAACATAAACCCTTTTAGAAACAACTTAAAACCCTAGACATGATGTCCTTTTAAAGAAGTTCTAATTTTATGTCGGTCCAATAGGATTACATTTCAATTTCCTAGGTTCAATGAATCTAGACATACTCAGTAACACGACACAAGAAGCACCGCCAGTGTGTCTGCACCATCAAATAGTCGGTGGATTGGTAACTCATCACAAAGTATTACCAGTTCATACAAAATACTAGTTGCCGGTTTGACAAAAATGAAGATTGGTAAGAATGTGTTATGCCGCTTTTCTCCCTCATACTGCTTGAGATCTGCGAACCGCTTGGGGTCGACATGCCGCTTCAGACTGGGAAACACATTTTGCAAAATCACCAATAGTCTAAAGACTAGAATACAACATACCGGTTGGAACAGATACCGGTTGAGCTCTAGCTCATACATATAAAGGGGATCTTAATGCAAGTGTGTGTCCATTAATGACAATCACAACATAAACATAAAAAATGCCAACAAATTATAGGCTAAGGGTTTATGTATAAAGCAGAGGTTAAACCGGTACTGGATCTAGCATAGTAGATGCTATTTTGAAGCAGTACAAGACATTGGATTTATATAATCCATTTTTGTAAGTTAGTGAGACTTCCCATTTTGTAATTGAGTAGTGAGCTCTAGGCACTTGGCTTTCCTGCATGTGCAGGCCCCTCTTGTAGTAGTAATATTCTCTTATTTGCCAGTAACTGAATATTGTGGGTCACAAATCCCACCAAGGTTTTTCCCACACTGGGTTTCCTCGTTAAACTACTATGTTATGGTGTGTTTTTCATCTAGTTGTTGTAATAAATGCTAGAGTTCATCTTCAAATAAACAAATTTATCAATTAGAAGCACAAGGGAAATCATGAATCCCTATCTAATCAACAAATCTAACAAACCAGACAATGAAATGATACAATCAAGCAAAATAGGAATTATAATTTCAATCTATAAAAACTCCGTATTCTGTGACTGCATATTGCTTCCATTTCTCTTCTCTTCTTCATGGCATGATGGCTCTTAGATATTGCGTTGGTAACCTGCAAGTGACACAAAGATTCAAAGTTTGTGATTGTTGAAAATGGAGATTGGATGCTCAATTTATAGAAAATTGGAGAAGATTGATTGAAAGGTGGAACATAATGATCAAGAGGTGTGAACTCAGGTAAGCTCAAATGCAAGTTGATAGCTAAACTGCTGATTGTAGGAATGAAACTCAATAGATTGAATAGATTAATTAAGTCAACTGATTGAGAAAAAGCTAACTGAGGGAAGAAAAAGAATGATTGGAGGAAATAAAGAGGATGACACAGAGAGCTTAATTTAGAAAAAGCTAACTGAAAGATGGAAATAGAAGTTGAAGAGATAAATGATTCAATCAATTAATTAATTAAATCATTTATCTCTTCAACTTCTATTTCCATCTTTTAGTTACCTTTTTCTAAATTAAGTTGTCTGTGTCATCCTCTTTATTTCCTCCAATCATTCTTTTTCTTCCCTCAGTCGGCTTTTTCTCAATCAGTTGACTCAATTAATCTATTCAATCTATTGAGTTTCACTCCTACAATCAGCAATTCAACTATCAAATTGCATTTGAGCTCACCTGAGTTCACACCTCTTGATCATTTTGTTCCACCTTTCAATCAATCTTCTCCAATTTTCTATAAATTGAGCATCCAATCTCCATTTTCAATAATCACGAACTTTGAATCTTTGTGTCACTTGCAGGTTACCAGGGCAATATCTGAGAGCCATCATACCATGAAGAGGAGAAGAGCAATGGAAGCAATATGCAAATCTTGGAATAGGGAGGTTTATTTGAATTGATTTATAATTCCTATTTTATTTGATCTTGCATTATTTCATTGTATTGTTTGTTAAATTCTGATTAGGAAAGGGACTCATGATTTCCCTTGTTTCTAATTGCTTACTTTACTTTTCTTTGATAAAGAATTGAATGAATTTCGCATCCCACATTTTGGTGAACCCGACATGAACTAACAACAATTTAACCTTCTTTATTTTTCGGTGTGATTTTTGCAGATTGTACGGATTTTTCATTTTTTTGCAGGTTGCATGAATTTTGAGAAAAGATTTTTCCATCGCGCAATCAAGCTTACATAGTCACGCAATCACATAGATAGATCTACGCATTCATGTAGGCACCAATAGACATTCATAGTTTTTCATTTTTTGGTTCGAGTCATGCATTCACTAATATCTTCACGCATTCACTAATATCTTCACACATTCACCAATATCTTCATGCATTTGCCAATATCTTCACGTATTTGCCAATATCTTCACACATTCGCCATAAGTGTCATGCATTCACCAAAAGTGTCACGCATTCACCATAGGTGTCATGGATTGGTCTTGATAGTATTGCACAATTGTCCTGTCACTGTCACACATTTATCCTGAGAGATCACGCAATCGCCCTATCAGAATCACACATTCGGTCTGTCAGAATTATGCATTCACTCTGTTAGATTTATGCATTCAGTCTGTAAATATCACACAATCTCTCATGTAGTATCACATAATCGCCTCTGTCAAGTTTTGAGTTTCTATTTTTTGTTGGTTTAATTTTACTACTAATCTTTTGTTTGTAGCCTATGGCGGATTCGTAGAGGGGATTAGATTAGCAATTTTGCATGCACACTTCACACTTCAATTTTTAGTGCTTAAAATCAACAACAGTTAAAATTGACATGC
Organism: Cryptomeria japonica; assembly: GCF_030272615.1. Lineage (NCBI taxonomy): Eukaryota > Viridiplantae > Streptophyta > Pinopsida > Cupressales > Cupressaceae > Cryptomeria > Cryptomeria japonica. The sequence goes on along the minus strand of NC_081407.1, from coordinate 885,602,081 downwards.
ATGGATAATTTCACACTTCAATTTTTAGTGCTTAAAATCAACAATAGTAAAAATTGACATGCATGGATAATCTCACACTTCGTTGTTAGTGCTTAAAATGAACATGGGCTAAACTTGACATGCATGCATCTTTTACTTGGTTTTTAGTGCTTAAAATCAACAACAGTTAAAATTGACATGCATGGATAATCTCACACTTTGTTGTTGGTGCTTAAAATGAACATGGGCCAAAATTGACATGCATTCATCTTACACTTGGTTTTTGGTGCTTAAAAATCAACAAATGATTAAAATTGACATGTATGCCTTCATACTTGGATTTGGTGTTTACAATTGACATGCACATGCAAATCTAACACCTAAATTTGGGCTATAAAATGAACGTGAATCAGGCTGCATTAGATTAAATCATTTTTCATTTTCTTAAGGGAAAAGAACTTTTGATTGTGTCTGGGGTGGACCTATAGTTGCACTAACTGACTTTCTACCCGCCATCGGGCTCTTGGGAGAAAGAAGGAAGGTGACAATGACATCCAAATTTTATTTTGTTCTATGTAGTGAGGGGTATCTTTGACTGGGGATTTCATCACCCCACAAAGGTACTTTGAATTGGGATGCGTTGGGGATATCATCTCTCCTAGCATACTCTCGAGTGGGTTTTTTGAGCCACTATATAAATATACTAGTCAGGCGGGTAGAGTGTTGAGTGAATTTGATGTATGTGGGGGTCTTCCCTGCACCAATAAGCTCAACTAAAGCCTTAAGTGTCTTGCTTTGAGAATCCATTGTTGGATCAGGATCCCTCGAAACCTAATACTAAGAACCAAATTAGTTGCCAAAAATCCTACGTTCAGTGATTCTGGGAGTGCGGATCATACCCCATAGATACCCCTCATGTACCTTACATTATGAGATAGAAATCCCTCGGTGATAACATCTTTGGATCTTCGGGGTAAGAGAGACTGGCATGCCCAAGAAGTGTGTGCTGTGGAGTGGAGCTAGTGCTACCCGACTCTCTATCTATCCATCTTGTTTCAGTATTTTGCTGCGGGGGCCTCACTGAATGGTGTCCAATATCCAGCCTAATATTGTATTCTGTTCTTTTTTATGTATCATTGTGATAGACCAATATTGAGTCAGTCCGTTGGGCTATTTTAGGCCCTATCCCACGTATCTCTGAATTTTTTGAGACTGTATGAAAATTGAGTCAATTAGCTATACATACCTACCAACCATTATTCTCAGACTTGGAAAACTGTAAAACATTATCCTACACACAAAGTTACCAAAAACAAAGTCTATTTTGAAACTAATTCTCTTACATAGTCTCTTGCATAGTCACACTTACGTCCTCATTATCGTCCATAGTCTTTTTCATTATCCCGCTTATGTCCTCATTATCATCCATATTACTTGCATAGTCCACCATTTATCATATACTTCTTCACCTAGACCTCATATACGTCTAAGTCTATTACTACTTATAGGTTTATATCATGTGCCTTCATGGGTCTCCCAGGTGATGGTTTGCTGCCCTTCGAGCAACCTAATCTAGTTCCAAAGGCGGTCAACGAGAAATCATTGATGGTCTAGCTAACTTAGCTTGGGATTTAAGAAGAAGTGCACCCTTATATATGGGAGTTATATACGAGATAGATATTGAGTCTAGGATTGCCTGTACAATTGATAGAGAGATTGAGGCCGAACAACTTCATCAACAAGTGGAAATACTTGCATTAGAGAAAGCTAGAAAGGCTAAAAAGGTCTCACATCAAAATCCTCAATAGAGAGTCTAGTATAGTATTGTAGACCTCATATTTACGTCTACTATCTAGTGTTAGGTCATCATCTTGCATAGAACCATCATCATGTAGGCAATTTTAGATGCCCGTCACAAGGTCCGAGAAAGCAAAAGGAATAATGGACCCGAACAACACACAGTCTATAAACCCTACTTGGAACATGGACATGTCAATAGGTCAACACTCAGGTACACAGACAATGTCCACCATAAATGAATTACAACAACATCTGACAAAGGAAGAAATTGAGTTCGCACAGCAAGAACCGCATGTCCTCATGATCCTAGATGCACTTATACATAGCGATAGGGACAAGTATCTTCTGTTGTTAATACAAAATGGGGCAAAATTACCTGAGGATTTTGATGTCACAAAGATTTTACCACCAGGAAAAACTTTAGGTCAAGATAATAGTCAAACACCACCCTTGACGCAAATACAAGCAATGACCTCTAGTCTTCCTCAAAATGTACCTCTCCCAACAAATGTCAATACAAATGCAAACTTTCAAACAAGCATGTCATCTTCAGCGATCAATGCTAGTATACCATCACATAGCATACCGATAATGTCAAGTGTCTCAGCACCTATTCAAACACAATCAACGAGTGTAACCCAACCTCTAGTTTCCTATTCTATGGAATCCACATATGATTATCAAAATGAAAATCTAGGTATTACCAATACAATAGGAACAACTCAACCAAACATGGGTTCACATATCCCCTATTTCATAGTACCTACTGGAACACACAACACATAAGGTTATAATCTTGGAACCTTTCAACAACCTCCTAGTTATACAACCACGAATCCTTTTGTGGGACATACACACACAAGGTATACCTTTGACATCAACAGATATTCTAACATAGAAAGTACAGAGTTTGCAACAACAGATGACTACCATGCAAACTGGTAACGATAAAAAGAGCTACACAATGCAGGACTTACGTCCTTATCCATTTGATCACACATTATACATGCCACCCTTCCCACAACATTTTGAAACACCCAAATTTGATAGATATCGAGGGAAGGGTGATCCTAGAGATCATAACAGAGAATTTTTTATGGCATGTATAGAAGTTGCCTCAGAAGATACTTACCTAATGAGACTATTCCCTAAAAGTCTAGAAGTTCTGGCTTTAGAGTGGTTTTCACATCTACCACCAACCATCACGACATGGGGGGAATTAGCTGAACAATTTATTGCCAACTTCTCACACAACATTGACACCCTGGCTACTTTGATGGATTTATGTGCCACTAAGCAATACAAGAATGAAACATTTGCATCCTTCATACAATGATGGAGGGCTCTCTACAGGAGATGCAAGATAGTTATCCTAGAAACAGAGCAAGTGGATATGTTTACAAGAAAATTGATTCCTAAGATAAAATATCCCATACAAATGTAGTGTCTTACCACATTCAAACAAATCAAAGAAAAGGCTCTCAAATGTGAGAAGGGCTTGGTAGAGAAAGGTCTTATTAAGTATGGCAATACCAACAACAATGACAAATCTAAGTTTTGGTCAAAAAACAAAAATGTGACTAATGATGGTATTGTAGACGCCAGAACAATAAACAGAACTCAACCCATTTTATTACTGGGAACGAGTCAGTCAACAAATCCACATACTGGGAATAACACAACCTCAACCAATGTAAATGCTATGAAAAATACAAACACAAGATACCCCAGGGTAAACGCTCCAAGAAGAAATTACACACCTTTAGGAGAACCTATTGAGTCAGCGCTCAAAAAGTTAATATAGATAAACATGATAACTCTACCTGAAGTAAGAGTATATGAACCAGGTACTTTCAAACCTATATGGTGGAATGACAATGATTTTTGCTATTATCATAGGACTAAAGGTCACAAAATGCCAAGTTGCTACAAATTGAAAAACTTGGTCCAAGATATGATAGACCAAGGGGACATCACAATTGATGCAAATAAGGCCTCAACAAAAATGAGTCATACAATTTTTAAAGATCCTTTTGTTAAGCATGACAAGGGAAAAGCTACCACATCAAGTGCCCAAGACAATATGGCTAACTACATGAAGGTCTCATACGACTACACTATTCATGCCATTAGGTCAGGAGATACAACAAACAATGATTCGCAAGAAACACCTGATCAAGAGGGCCAATATCAAGACACTCATAAAGATGACAACCATATTTGCATGATATTTGAAGGACCAAAGTATGATGATGATATGAATCTTTGTCTCCAAGACTAGGGGCAGGATCAACCATCTCACTCAGATTGGTTTGAAGATGAACTCATTGAACATATTATGAATGTCAAACATACACATTGGGACTATGAAGAAGGATTTAATATAAATCTAGATAAGACAACCTATGATACAAATGATACAATTGCTACAATCACAATTACTCCCAGAGACAGAGACTGTGCAGTGGTTACTCGCAGGTCAAAGGTAACCTTGCAAGGGATACAACAAAATCAACCACCAGTAGTAGGGACTTACAATGTAGTTGAGCAACTTAAGAAAACTCTGGCACAGATATCCTTATTCGAACTACTACGTATTTCACCCAATCATAGATCTATACTGGACAAAGCACTTCAAGATTCAGTAGTGGACAGAGATATAGATGAACGTGCCTTCCAGTCTATGGTAGGAAATCTGACACAAGTTACACATATTGCATTTATAGAACAAGATATTCCTAGTGATAAATTTCTTCATAATGACCCACTACATGTGGAAGCTTACATTCACAAGAAAAGAATCAAAAGAGTACTTATAGATGGGGGAGTCGGTCTGAACATTTGTACCTTAAAGTTGGTCAAAGCACTGGGATATTCTGAACTTCACATTGATTCTTCCAAAAGGATAAACATCAAGGCTTACGATCATGAAGAACATCCATCTAAAGGCATTATAATATTACCTGTACAAGTAGGACCAATAACGATAGAGGTCGCTTTTCAAGTCTTGGACAAAGAGCTAGGATATAACATGTTATTGGGTTGCCCATGGATTCACACCATGCAAGCAGTACCATCTACATTTCATCAGTGTGTCAAATTCCCATACAATGGTATTGAAATCACCATAAAGGGTGATCCAAATCCGTTTCAACATTGTAATTATCTAACAGATAGTGTCGATAATCAAGTACCTATCAATCGGGCTGCACCTCTCACTACACAGTTGGAAACATTAAAGATCACAAAAATACAACAAAATATTCCTACGACATCCTCCTTACAAATAAAGGATATGGCTTGTGGAGAGTACTCTATTGCAAATACTTTAAATGGGAAAAAATTTCATTTTTCTCCTAAGTCCTTAAGGAAACCGCACACTACAGTACAAAAGAAAGACAAAGGAAAAGAAATTGTCAGATACTCAGACTCATGCTCTTTCATTAGATGGGGAGACTTAGAGGAAGAATCCTTGAACGAAGATGTTAACCATTGGATATATAGAGCAGAAGATCATATGACGACACCTAGAATACACACAAATCAATATGGAAATGGATTCAAAATACTCCAAAGACATGGATATGATGGTACCATAGGCCTAGGGTTACAAAAGCAAGGAAGACTAGAACCTGTTTTTCCTAATGATAATCTAGGAAATCAAGGATTGGGATACAAGCATGTACAACATATCACACAAGCCAGACAATGTACCATTGATATACTAAATCAACCAACCAAACCATCAGATTACATATGACAAAGGAATTGGTCCACACAGGCTCTTCCATCTTCATCTCAAACAAGCAATCAGGTACCTACATCACCAAGCACAAAATCAGATGGGGAAGACACGAGACAACTCTTGCAAGAACCCACCATGGAGTTACAAAATGATGCAGTTATTGACACAACAGTATAGGCTAATGTGCCAACAGAGGTAGGATTACCACCACCACCTGAATCCCACCCGTGGTTATTGTCACTACTTCTACCATGAGAAGGAACTCAGGTTCAACCTAACAAAACAAATGAAGAAAGATTGCAAAGGCTTATACCTGGCTTAAGAAGGGTCACTAATGCACAAAGAAGACCAGTCAATCTACAATGGAATTAGGGATAGGAACAAGAAGAAATAAGTGATGATAGCCCATATGATGAAACATATATTGATAGTGAGACAGATTCACATGACTATGAATTCTGTAATATTAAGGAATCAAATAAAGCTTATACAAGATGAAGATACACAGAGCCATTCAAACAATCAAGTCTTCATCTTATCCGAGTCTACTAAAGAAGGGAGTAATGATTTACCCCTAGTATATTCACACTTGATTGATTGGGGGCAAGAAGGAAAACCAACGCTGGATTGGTTTGAAAATGACAAAGCAATTTCAGAATTTCTAGGAGTCAGAGAAGGATTTCCGCAAGGTGATCATAAAGTAGGGTTTGCTATAGACCTAAATAGAATGGCATACTTTGGAGAAGAAAGTACTTCTCAAATAGAAGATAAGGATCAAACTACCCATAATGACAAAAGTGATTTGGGTAATCTTCCTATGGAAGGAGAAAGTTCAGCATTACTTACAGAGGAAATAGAAGTAAACATAGCAGAAGGGGAAATTGTACATAACATCCATCTGGAAAAATCACTGAGCAAAGAAGAAAAAGACAAATTCATTCATTTATTCAAACAATGACCTATCAACCATGCTTGGTCCTATTTAGACATGCCGGGCTTAGATTATGAATTAGTGTTGCATCACTTACCATTGATACCAGGAGTTAAACCTTACAAGCAAAAATTGAGAAAAATGCATCCAAGTATTGCATTACTGGTTAAAATAGAATTACAAAAGTTGTTGGATGTAGATTTTATCAGACCTATTTGTTGGCATATGCACACTCCAATGAGACATTGTATGTGATTGAAGGTTTCATCATTGATGGCAACCTTGCAATCCTATGGCACTGACAAAGGCATTATACTGGCACCAGCATATCACACTCTACACCAACACTCAGGACACTGGCACTGGCACAAAGAAAAGAAGTATACCGGCATAGAGGCCGACAAGATTATGTTATATTATATTTTGTTTATTATTGTAAAAACTTTGTAAGCTGACTTGGCAAATTATAAAATGACTCTTATATATAAAAGAGATCATTGTAGACATTTGGTAATGAGTGAGGAAAAATATTAGGTAGACCTATTATGTGAAATATAGGCTAAGGGTTTATGTACAAAGTAGAGCAGAAACCGGTACTAGATCAGGCATTATAGATGCTATTGTAAAGTAGTACAAGATATTGGATTTGAATAATCCTCATTGTAAGTCAGTGAGACTTCCCATTGAGCAGTGAGCTCTAGGCAGTTGGCCTTCCTGCATGTGCAGGCCTCTATTGTAAGTAATATTCTCTTATTGGCTAGTGAGTGAATATTATGGGTCACAAATCCCACCGAGGTTTTTCCCACATTGGGTTTCCTCATTAAAACCTTTTGTTATGGTGTACTTTTCATGTGGATGTTCTTAATTCTATTTATTGCATTATTTCTTCCATATCGGTACACTATTATAATATGTTCTGGATGTTTTAATTTAAGAAATATTAAATACTGGTTAGATACTGATTCACCCCCCCTCTCAGTATCTGTGGGATTCCTAAGAATTGGTATCAGATCCTGGTCCTCTATTTTTAAAAGCCTAACAGCTTGAGGAAGATCTTGACACCAGTAAAGATGGAAAATCTGATGAAGCAACTTGAAGCAACTCTTATAGACTATGATGTAGAGAAATTGAAAAATATCAAACTAGAAGATGATTTAAGGGCAGCTCAGGATATCATTCAGGCACTTCAAGAAAATTTTACTGTTGCAAGACATAAGGGAAGAGAACTTTGTGAAAAATTACAAAATGAGAATGATGACAAGGAATCACTTAATGATATGATAGGCAATTTGAAACAAGAGAACATGACAACAAAGAATGAGATGCAGGATATGACTATGAGATTTTACAAAGAGATTGAGGATAGGAAGAAGAATGAAGAAGAATTGACCAAAAGACTAAGTGATTCAGCAAATGAGAACACAAGACTTAGCTATGAAAATGACATGTTGAAGACAGATTTGATGCATACTCAAAATGACTCAAATGAACTGATGAGACAAAAAGAAGTCTTAGAAAGAGAACTAGAAACTGCAAATCAACATAAAGAAAAATTCAAGAAAATCTTAGAGGAACTTGACACCTTGCTGAAGAATCAAAAACCTAAAGGTGACACTTCTGGAATTGGCTTTGAAGTTGGTGAAAGCTTTGGTACTACAAATACTCAGGATCACAACAAACTGGTAAGACAACCTAATGCTTTAACTGTAATAAGTATGGTCATAGAGAAAATGAATGTAGATCTAGAAATTATTAGAATATCAACACACCCACTGGTCAATGTTCTAAATGCAACAAAGTTGGTCACAACTCTGAAAATTGTAGAATGAATGTGAGATGTTATGTTTGTGGAAGATTTGAAAATTTATCTAATCAATGCAGAACACAAACCAACATAGGTTATGGGAAAGCTATTTAGAAGAATAATGTAACTTGTTATGCATGTAACAAGATTGGACATATTGCAAAATCTGTAGAAGTAAAGGAACACCGGTAGACAACAAAAGTTCTAGCTTGAAAGGTAAAGAAAAAGTTGAAGAGGTTAAGCAAGAATTCTCAAAACAATGGATTAGAAAAGTTGATCTAAATATTGGGAATACTCCTCCACCGGTAGAACAAACCAATGCTTCATTAGAAGGACAGAGTGATGCTTCACCGGTAGGATAGCGCAATGCTCCACCGGCAGGAAGTTCTTCATCTAATTGAAGAAAGTTTCCTTGAGGGTTTGGCAATCTGATGACACGTGCTATTATTCCCTCGGTTAGAGATAACAAGTTGAAAATTACTTTTTACCGATACACAATGTTAAGAGAATACTTAACCGACATGCATTTAATGTGGTAGATGGTAAAAAGACACTATAAAATTGAGGTTTTGGCTCCATTCCATTTCACCGAGATTTCAAACCTACGAAGAGCGCGAAGATTCTGAGCTAAGGCATTTCGAGCAAGAGGCAAGAACACTCCAAGCATTCATCCATCCTAAAGGTAGTAAAAGGTATTTGATCATGGCATCCACCTCTGCAATTGAATATATAGAAAACCCTACTATTATTGAAGTGATAAAAAGACCTAGGCCCATATTTCAGTTAGTTCCCAAGGTAGCAAAGAAAGATGATACCTTAGGTGCTTTTTCTCAAATTCCCAAGGGAGTTGTTTATGCTGAAGACCCCAGAATTAAAATCCACTGCAACATTGAGGAACTAGGAGATGAAGAGATTAAAACTATGTTTAAAACTGTGATATGTGATAAAACCGGAAATGTATAAGATGAACACAAGATCATTGAAACCCTAGGATTTGCAAAGATCCTTAGCATTCCTGAATTCCCCAAGGATGTGATTAGGATAGTCTTAAGTAGGGTACATGGTGAATTTTTTTGGTTAGATGCAGTCCACAAAATCATTAAGGAAGCTGTGAAAGTTGTCACAGGGTTACCGACCACCGATAAAAGGCTAGATAAAACCAAGAAGGTATCCAATGACCTAGTTACAAACCTAACTGGTGCAACTTTCGACAAAAGGTCCCTAAGAGTTAATGATGTAATAGACATTAATGTGAGATTTATCAGCATGATATTAGGGTATAAAGCTACTCATGCAAATAGACTCAATTCAATCTCAAGTTTATGCATTAAGAGTGCTTATGATATGGTCACTGATAATGCAAAGATTGATATATGTGAATGGTTAAAAGATGAATTAATTGACAAACTTGGAAAGATTAAGAAGGACAAGAAAGGAACTTTCAGGTTTGGAAATTTGTTAGTATGTTTGATGCTACATATAACAAAACAGGTTCTTGGTATAGGCTACAAAGAACTCAGTTGTGATATACCGGTAGGTAAACAGTTAACAGAACTATTCAATAACATGGGAGAAGACAAGGAAAACAATATTCATGACTTTTTTCAAGCATTAAAGGCCAAAATGAAGAAAAGAATTAGGTTATCACAAAAGACTGTCGACAAATACAAAGATGAAATATGCTTTGTAATCAAGAAGGATGAAATCTGGATGGAAGCAATCATCCCTAGGACAGTTTGGGTAACTAAGATGGGCTATGAAACAGATGATCATATAATAGAAACATATGCTAAAGCACTTCTAGAAGCCCCCAGAGAACCTAAGGAAGAAATATTTGGTAGTGCAAAAACTATTGAAAACCAAATACAATCAAAGAAAAGAGTGAAAAAGGTTGAGGCAGTTGTAAGGAAAGGTTCCAGACAAGCAAAGGCCATCAAAGAAGATGTGCTAAAGAAAATTAGTATAACAAAGGATGAGTTAGCAGCTCCACAACCTGAAACTCACCTATCACTGGTAGGTACTTCTTCGGGGAGTGACATGCCTGCAACTTTTAAAAGAGTTGTAAGGAAAAGAGATCCCTCACCGGCAACCACACCTTCACCCAGGAGTACAAGACAAAAACAACAAACAGTGAAATCTCCGATAAGAAAGGCTACACCAAAGATGAAGAAACTGACACCTAAAAAGAAGAAGAGGACAAACAAAGACTTGGCCCCTCTTGATATACTACTGAATGAAATTACAGAGGAAGGTAAATTGAAAAATATAGAGAAAATATATGACACTTTAACAACTGATGAAAAAGAACAAGTTGAAAATAGTGTTATATTACATATGGATATGTATAAGAAGTTTTTGATGGAAGTAGTAAATGAAATTATAGATGAACTATTTAAGAGACTGGAAGCAAGAAGACAAGCAGTAATAGAACTGGACAAGAAAATAAAGATTGAAAAGCTACTTGTTGTTTATCTGGTAAACTCACCCAAAGAAATTGATGACCTAATTACTCAAGCCAACTAGACAGTATTTTCTACTGCACACCAGCACATTGCTTTAATGGTTGGAAGAATTAATGAGGTAATTGAGGAAACAAAAAATGGATGGGATATATTCTTAGTTGAAAAAGAAAAACAAGAAGAATACAGGAACCCCAAACCCATAAAAGTTTATCAGAAAGATAGAGACAAGGGTAAAGGTAAAATTGGTGGACCACCTAGTACCAAGGTTAGAGACAACTTACCCCCACCTCCTTTGATTACTCCACCGATAAAAACAACAGCTACAGAAGATCAACCAACAACTGAGAATATGGATGTAGAGGATGGTAATACTAATCCTAAAGTATTATATACTATGGATGTTGATACTCAAAAGATCAACATAGTGGTAGACAAAGATATAGCTGATAAGACTGACATGGCTAGTGAGCCTCCGGTAGCTGAGCAAACTGAAAACACACAGGAGAAACCGATAGAAGAATAAGAGCAAAAGGTAGAGACTCAGACTGAGACAATGCAACAAACAGAGCAAAAGGCTCAGGAATAGGAACAACAACAATAGGAACAGGAACATAAGGAAATAGTGCCACCGACAACTGGGGAAATAGAAAAACCATTGCTTAAAAAAATGTAGACACAAACAGACCTACCAGAGGTCAATACAAGCTTGGTTATTTCCACCGGTACTCAAATTGTTGGTTTATCATCAGGCTTCAAATCAACTAATGTGAATGAGGTACTATTAGATTCAATCAAAAAGATAACAGACTGTAGCTCACAAGCTTACAAGGAAATTGATGATACCATACCAATTTTGAGGGTAATTTCTCCTAACCGTAATATAGACAATAAATATTCTTTAGGACAACTTGATACACTGTGTAAATATATCACAGAAAACATTGAGAAAATAAAGGAAGAGTCATTGAAGGATAAAGTAGAAATTGAAAAATAGAAATTCTTTGATGAGAAAATAAAGAAGTGTAACAGAGATTTTGACACACTTCTACCGGAATTATGTAATTTATTGAAAGAGTACAAAACTCTGTACAAAGACACCTGTAAGACAAACTTTTTGACTATAGATATAGACAAAAAGATTAGCAAGGTACAAGATGAGATCAATAAACTTGCAGATAATTTTGTTAACTCACCGAATACACTATCAGTTTTTGAGGAGAAGATAACAAATTTTGAAGAAGAATTACTTAGACTGGAAAGAGAGAAAGAGAGAATTGTGAATAAGGCAAAGCGTCTGAGATTAAAAATGAGTCCAAGATTGGACTATCTAGCATCATTGCGCAAGGAAGTATCTGAGGCACTAAAATAGGGACAAAACACCGACAGAGCATTTGCAGCATCTCACCAGTACAGTGAAGAGAATAGAGATAACAATAAAGGATAGCAAGAAGTTTATGGACAATATAAACTTGATTTTGGGAGATCTTTTTCAAATTGTAACCACCCAGTTACAAGGTTGAAACCACAAACTCTACTGACATCTTGACAACCTTTGTCATTGATGCCAAAGGGGGAGTAGTGGGATGAGAAATTCAATATCACAAGAATCATATGCTTAGGGGGAGCACACACATTTTTGGTAACATTTTTGGACTTTACATTTTTTGATACATTTTTTATGAAATTTCTCATGAGTGTTGTCGTCAATGCCAAAGGGGGAGATTGTTGGCATATGCACACTCCAATGAGACATTATATGTGATTGAAGGTTTTGTCATTGATGGCAACCTTGCAATCCTATGGCACCGGCAAAGCCATTATACTGCCATCAACAGATCACACTTTACACCGACACTCAAGACACCGACACAGGCACAAAGAAAAGAAGTATACTGGCATAGAGGCCGTCAGGATTATGTTATATTATATTTTGTTTATTATTGTAAAAACTTTGTAAGACAACTTGGCAAATTGTAAAATGACTCTTATATATAAAAGAGATCATTGTAGACATTTGGTAATGAGTGAGGAAAAATATTAGGCAAAACTATTATGCAAAATATAGGCTAAGGGTTTATGTAAGAAGCAGAGTAGCAACCGGTACTGGATCAGGCATTATAGATGCTATTTTAAAGCAGTACAAGATATTGGATTTGTATAATCCTCATTGTAAGTCAGTGAGACTTCCCATTGAGCAATGAGCTCTAGGCAGTTGGCCTTCCTGCATGTGCAGGCCCCTATTGTAAGTAATATTCTCTTATTGGCCAGTGAGTGAATATTGTGGGTCACAAATCCCACTGAGGTTTTTCCCACACCGGGTTTCCTCATTAAAACCTTGTGTTATGGTGTTCTTTTCATGTGGATGTTCTTAATTCTGTTTATTGCATTATTTCTTGCATACCGGTACACTATTATAATATGTTCTGCATGTTTTAATTTAAGAAATATTAAATACTGATTAGATACTGATTCACCCCCCCTCTCAGTATCTGTGGGATTCCTAACACTATTGACTACGTAGAATGGATATCAAACCTGGTACCTGTGACTAAGCCCATGAGAGGCATTAAAATCCATATCAATTTTTGATATCTAAATAAAGCTTTCCCTAAGGATGGCTTCCTGCTACCCAATATCAACATGATAGTTGACCTCACAGCTGGAAATGAGATGTTATCCTTAATGGATGGTTTTTCAAGATACAACTAGATTAAAATTGCATCAGAAGATCAACATAAAAAGGCCTTTACATGCCCATGGGGAATGTACTACTAGAATGTGATACCATTTGGTCTTAAAAATGTCGGGGCAACATACCAGAGAGCCATGACAACATTATTTCATGACATGATCAATAACATAATAGAAGATTATGTGGATGCCACATTGTCTAAATCACAAACCAGAGAAAGTCACCTTGCAATTCTTACATAGATATTTGATTGGTTGGAACAATATAATGTCAGATTAAATCTCAAGAAATGTGTGTTTGGCATAATAGTAGGTAAACTATTAGGGTTTATAGTATCAAATAGAGGAATTGAAATAGACCCTACCAAGGTCAAGGCAATCATTGATATGCAACCTCCATCAACACTTAAATAGCTCAAAGGGTTACAAGGAAGATTGCAATCCATAAGGAGATTCATAGCACAGTTGGTAGATAAGTGTCACCCATTCCAGCATTTACTCAGGAAAGGAGTTACTTTTAAATGGACAGAACAATGCTAGGAAGCTTTCCAAGCTCTAAAAGATTATCTTTTGAACACACCAGTGTTAATATCTCCTACTCCTGGACAACCTCTATTGTTATACATATCAGCAATGAACTTAGCTCTGGGAGCTCTATTGGCACAACATGACAAAAATGGAAAAGAAAGAGCCATTTATTATATAAGTAGGACTCTGATCGGCTATGAGCTTAATTATACCCCCATAGAGAAAGCATGTTTAGCAGTAATCTTTGCATCCCAAAAGCTCAGACACTACATGTTGAGTCATAAGATACAACTCATTGCATGGTTTGACCCACTCAAATACCTATTAAGCAAAGTGACATTGACCAGGTGATTGGCCAAGTGGGTTATGATCTTGAGCGAGTTTGATATAGAATACATAGACAAAAAATCTATCAAAGGACAAATCATAGCAGAGGCTCCTATACAAGACAGTCACCCATTGCTGATAGACTTTCCAGAGGAATCCATGTTTACACTAAATGCCTCTGTAATGTGGAAGTTATACTTTGATGGGTCATATACAAATCACGGATCTGGAGTAGGTATTCTCTTCATTACTCCTCAAGGGGATGTTATACCTAAGTCATTTAGGATCAATTTCCCATGCACCAAACATATGATAGAATATGAAGCTCTCCTCATAAGGCTTCGTACAACTGTGCAATGGAAAATACAAGAGTTACAGGCCTATGGTGATTCGTAGTTAATTGTAAACTAGGTCAATGATGATTACAATTCTAAGGATGACAAACTCATGCCTTATAAGAAGTTGGTCAAAGATTACAAGGAGCACTTTAGCAAAATTACCTTCAAACAAATCCCCAGAATACAAAACAAGGCAGCAGATGCAATGACAACCATAGGATCTCTTCTGAATATGCCTGCTAACTAAACTTAGTTTGAGTTCATCATAGAATAGTTAAAGCTACCTACATATGAGACCCCTCTATCAGATTATGTATGTGCAATTATGGGTCCAGAATCACCTTGGTACAATGAAATATATACATATTTGCATACCCAATACATGTCACCAGATCTGTCCAGAAATCAAAAGAAGACCTTTATTCGTCAGGCATCTAGATACACCATTATAGCTGATACTCTGTATAGAAAGGGTTTTGATGGAACTCTTCTCTGATGTCTAGATGAGAATGAAGAACACCTTGATTTAAAAGAAGTCAATGATAGAATCTGTGGGGCTCACCAAAGCAGTCCGCCATTATCAAAGAAACTGCTGACAACAGCGTATTACTGGCCAACCATGGAAAAAGATGCTTATAAGTATGTACAGAAGTGTAAACAATGCCAAATGCATGGAGACCTTATTCATGCACCAGCACAAGATCTTCAACCCTGATAACTCAATGATGAACAAATAGTACCAAACCGGTACTGAGAGGGGGGGTGAATCAGTACAGGCAAAAACACACTCTTAAACTGGTTTGTCAGTAGACATTGTGCATTGACAGACAAACAGTAACATCGGCCCTAAAATAGAGTACAACCAGTAGAACTCAGAATAACTGAGACAAGCATAAACCGGTTGACACCTATCTTCTCATATACCCTAACACTTCATTTCCATTTTACCCTTATGCATGAACAAGTAATCTACCATCAAAGATATACACATAAGCAACTAGATCAACATGATCCACCGCTTGACAGAAAACAACAAAGCATCACATGAAGAAGACATCACACATGACACACATATTTATTCACATGGAAACCTAACTAGGAAAAACCACGATGGGGATGAGTACCCACAAGCTTGTTTTTAAACTCTTTAGAAGTCCACTCTGTTAGGAGCCTTGTCCGATTAAAGATTGATAGAATAGGTTCTGTTAGGAACCGATCCTGTTAGGGATCACCTGATTAAGGGATGGCTAGAATACCCAGTTAAGGGTTAAACCCTGTTAAAGGTTACCTTGTTAGAGGATTTCAAGAACTCAATGGTTTTGAGTCACCCTGTTAAAGGATTTTCAACAAGCCGGTTAAAGCTACCCTGTTAAGGGATTTCTCAACTGTTGAAGTGGTTAGAGATCAACAGGTATTACAATGATCTGGTAATAGCACTCAATGCCAATGCAGATCCGCTTAAGCTCCTCTTCACCTTCTGCGCTTACACTCTGCAAGTATCACTTCTCTCCTCTGGTCTGACAAGTATCACATATCACTTCTCTTGGATACACACACACAACTTTTGCCAACAACCTCAAAAAGAATCACAACATTGACCTTATAGGAAAACAGATAGGTCAGTAGCATAAACCCTAAACCCTAAAACCTATTGGGTTAAGGAATTCAAATGGTTCAATCCTGACCGTTGAGCACACTGCATTAAATGCAATAGTCTTGATCCAATCTCCATCATCCATTTTCCACCGATTTCATAGTGACTGATAACCCATCACATGTTATCACCATTAATAGACTTTGCACATTCCTGAGGTAGATAGGAACAATCTCCTTCATGCAAGATCCTTCACATGCACAAGGCTTACGTGGCAACATGATCTGTTCTTTGTTACCATGCTAACTCATCACACAAAGTCACTGGTTGAGCCACACAGACTTGAAGCACTTCAACTAAAAACCCTGAAGTTGAGACTACCAACCTATAGTCATACAATGCTTCCATGTGCCGGTTCCCATAACCATATGCCGGTTCACCTTGAGCAAACACACTACTTCACTTTGGCACAAATGTCGATTCACAGTGTTATACTAGTTCTCACATATGTCATTTCTCACCTCTTTAGCATATTGTCATCAATGACAACATACAATGTCATTATGACCTCATACCAGTTCACATAATGCCAACAATCTCTACCTTTGGCATTGATGGCAATATACAAAGATATCTCTCCACTTCACATCTTCTCCCCCAATTTCTGTAGATATCTTCTTTGGTTCACATCTTCTCCCCCTTTGACAACAATGCCAAAGTGGACGCACAAGCTTCCCTATTCCATTATGTTGCTCCCCCTGAGGAGTAGAATCCTTCAACACATCAATCTTGAAGAAAAGTTTGACTATGCAATACCTGACTGGTGTGGAGCATATACCTTTAGTTTACCTCCTAAAGGGGAAACACCCCTAATTCACCTCTTAAGTGCATAAATGTAGCCTTTGGGAGAGGCTTGGTGAATATGTCTGCTAACTGCTCCTGACTGGAAACATGTTCCAGTGCAATCTCTTTATTATGAACCTTTTCCCTCAAGAAATGATGCTTAAGCTCAAAGTGCTTGGTTCTAGAATGTAAAATAGGATTCTTGGAGATATTAATTGCACTAGTATTGTCACAAAATATACTTATCGGTTCAAATACATGAACTTTGAAGCCATTTAATACATGCTTCATCCAAATTGTCTGAGTGCAGTTCATGAAAGCTACAACATACTCTGCTTCCACTGTAGACTGAGAGATACAACTCTGCTTCTTACTCATCCATGAGACTAGTCTACCACTGAGAAAGAATGCACCACCGGTTGTGCTTTTTCGGTCATCTATATTGCCTGCCCAATCAGCATTTGTGTATACTTTCAAGTTGAAATCCTTGCTATATGGATACCATAATCCATAGTCAACAGTTCCCTTCAGATACCTAAGAATTCGCTTGACTGCAACCAAGTGGGATTCTCTTGGGCTTTTCTGGAATCTTGTAGTAATGCCAACTGCATGTGCAATATCTAGTCTGCTATGCACTACATAATGTAACTTACCAATCATTGATCAGTATTCCTTCTCATCAACCAATGCCGAGTCATCTTCTTTGGATAGTTTACAATCAGTCACCATTGGAGTACAAACCAGTTTTCTATCTTCCATGCCAAAGGTCTTCAACACCTCTTTGACATACTTGGACTGAGTGATAAAGATTCCATCCTTCATCTACTGGATCTGCAGTCCAATGAAGAATTTAATCTCCCCTATGAGTGACATTTCAAACTCTTTCTTCATCTCATCTGCAAACTCATGACTCATCTTGTCATCTCCACCAAAGATAATGTCATCAACAAATACCTCATACATTAGGATCTAATCTCCTTCAGACTTCAAGAAGATATTGCTATCTTCACTTGTTCTCTCAAATCCAATCTTCACAAGATGGGAATATAGACGTTCATACCATGCTCTAGGTGCCTGCTTTAGACCCTATAAGGCTTTATGTATCCTACATACCATGTCACTATCTTCAGATAAGGCAAACCCCTCTGGTTGCTCAATATACACCTCCTCTTCAAGTACATCATATAGGAATGTAGATCTTACATCCATTTGATATACTTTAAAACCTTTAAAAGCTACATATGCAAGAAGCATACAAACTCCTTCTAATCTGGCTATAGGAGCAAAGGTTTCTCCATAGTCTTCTCCTTCTTCTTGAGCATATCCTTTGCACACCAATCAAGCTTTATTTCTAATCACTATGCCATCCTCATTTAGCTTATTTCTGAAAACCCATTTGGTACCAATGACATTTTTATGCTCCAGTCTGGGTACCAAAGACCATGTACCATTTTTCTCTATCTAGTCAAGTTCCTCTTCCATTTCCTTGATCCAATCTTCATCTTTATCGGCCTCTTTGAATGATTTAGGCTCAAATTCAGAGATCATACATGAGTTTTCTCTGACCTTTCTTCTTGTAAGGATTCCTGCATGCTTATCTCCTATGATCTGCTTAGGATCATGATTCAGCTTGACATACCGAGGAATGGTCTTGATGGATTCCTCTTGCTTTTCTTCTTCATCCTCATCTCTATCAGTATCAGCATCTACATCTACTAGTGTAGGAACACTGTTACTGGTACTTGGTTGACTGACAACCGGTTCCTAGAAGGTTACACCCGATTCATTTACCGCTTGCTCACTGCTAGTTTCCTCAGTTTTCTCAGAGATTTCATCAACTCTTACATTGATTATTTCCATAAGTCTCTGAGTCCTATTGTTGAAACACTTGAGAGCTGTGCTCTTGGTGGCATATCCTAGGAATATTCCCTCATCAAATTTCACATCAAATTTGCTCTGGTGTTCACTCCTCTTGATGTAGAATTTTCTACCAAACACTCTAAAGTAGCTAACCATAGGTGTCTTACTGGTCCAATACTCATAAGGAGTTTTAACCTTACCTTTCTTAATGAGTACCCAATTAATTGTGTAGACTGCAGTGCTCACCGCTACTCTCCAAAAGGTGTGAGCTACCTTTCCTTGAATCAACATGGTTCTAGTTGCTTCAACCATAGTCTAGTTATTCCTCTCTACTAGGCCATTCTATTGTGGAGTCTGGGGCCAGATAGTTGTCTCTTGATGCCATGTTCTTCATAGTACTTGTTGAATTCACCGAAAGTGAACTCCCCTCCTTGATCAGTTCTTAGGAACTTGATCCTTTTATCGCTTTCCTTCTCCACTAATGCTCTAAAGGATTTGAACTTTACAAAAGCTTCAGACTTATCTTTCAAGAATGTGACCCACATCATTCTTGAGCAGTCATCAGTGAGAATCATGAAGTACCTATCACCCTGCACACTCCTAGTTTTCATAGGACCACACAAATCAGTATGCACAAGATCAAGCAAATTGTCAGCAGTGAAAGATTTACCTTTAAAGGTTGAGGAAGACATTTTCCGCAATTGACACTCTCTACACAAGGTGTTATCCAGTTTTCTAAGCACCAGCAACCCTCTAACTGCCTTGATCTTACTAGCCTTCACAATGTTATCAAATTTTACATGGCAGAGTCTCCTATGTCATATCTAGCTATCATCAAATTTAGCCATAAGACATGTACTTATATTTGCATTTAGCTGAAATAGGTTACCTTTAGTCTGCATGTCAGTGGCCACCAATTCACCATTCTTTCCTTTGATTCTGCAAACTCCATTCTTAAATTCCAGAGTGAGGCCACTGTCATTTAGCTGGGCAACACTTAGGAGATTGTGTCTGAGACTATCAACCTAGTACACATTTTTAGCACTATTCTTTCCATTCAGAGAGATGGACCCTCTGCCTTTGACCATACATGGTTCATCATTGCAAAAGGGAACCACACCACCATCAAACTCTTCCAAGGACAGAAACTTGCTCCTGTCACCAATCATATGGTGAGAATAGCCACTGTCAATGATCCACTCATTGGAATTATCAAACCGGGAGACAAGAGCCTTCTTGTCTGACACATCTTCCTTGACAGCAACAAACACAATATCTTCATTTTCTTCATCCTCTGATTCCTCATCTGTGACACCTTCATCAACTACCACAAAACAGTTTCTCTGGTTTCCGCCTTTGAGATTCTTGAACCTTTCCAGTTTGTCCTTGTTGTCGCCATTAGGACAATTTACAAAAATATGTCCTATCCCATTATAAGAAAAGCATTTCAAATGTAGCTTATCTCTGTATTTTTTGGTTCCTTTAGGAAGTTTCCTAGCAAGGAGAGATTCAAATACCATCAGAATCTCCTCATCATCCATTTCTCTGCTCTGTCTTGGTTCACCACTAGTGCTAGCTTCTTTTCCTTTTCTAGATGGTACCGCAGAAGCCTTAAAAGCTGATTCAGTCTTTTGAGCACTGCCATAAAAAATATTTAGCTCATAGGTTGTCAACTTTGCAATTATGGAGTCTAGGGATACCTTAGTCTTATCTATTGATCTCAGCTCCTGAATAGTAGCAACCCTTATTGCATAGACCGGCAATAGGAATCTCAGGACTTTTCTTAACATAGTGGAATCTTCTATTTTACCACCTGCGCTCTTGATATCTCCAACAATGGTTTTGATTCTTATTCCATACTGTTGAGTGGTCTCACCTTCAACCATCCGCATGTCTTCAAACTTCCCTCTAAGGCTTTCTTCCTTAGCCTGTTTTACATGCTCATCACCACCATAGATTTTTTCAAGAGAATCCCATACCTCTTTGGGATTTACCTTATCTTGGACATCAATAAACTCAATGTCATTGTGTCTTTCCATATACTGAAATTTTCTCTGTTAAACTTTGGACCTTCCCTCTTCATCATTAGACTGGGATCTTTACCTCAAGTGATCAAGCTTATAACATAGAGGACCTCGAGGATGCTCTGATACCAATTGATAACTCAATGATGAATGGATAGTACCAAATTGGTACTGAGAGGGGGGGGATGAATCAGTATAGGCAAAAACACACTCTTAAACCAGTTTGTCAGCAGACACTATGCATTGATAGACAAATAGTAACACCGGCCCTAAAATAGAGTACAACCGACAGATCTCAGAATAACTAAGACAAGCATAAATCGGTTGACACATATCTTCTCATATACCCTAACACTTCATTTCCATTTCACCCTTATGCATGAACAAGTAATCTACCATCAAAGATATACATATAAGCAACTAGATCAATATGATTCACCACTTGACAGAAAACAACAAAGCATCACATGAAGAAGACATCACACATGACACACATATTTTTCACGTGGAAAGCCAACTAGGAAAAACCATGGTGGGGATGAATACCCACAAGCTTGTTTTTGAGCTCTTTAGAAGTCCACTCTATTAGGAGCCTTGTCTGGTTAAAGACTGATACAATAGGTTTTGTTAGGAACCAATCCTGTTAGGGATCACCCAGTTAAGGGATGGCTAGAATACCCGGTTAAGGGTTAAACCCTGTTAAAGGTTACCTTGCTAGAGGATTTCAAGAACTCAATGGTTTTGAGTCACCCTGTTAAAGGATTTTCAACAAGCCGGTTAAAGCTACCCTGTTAAGGGATTTCTCAACTGTTGAAGTGGTTAGAGATCAACAGGTATTACAATGATCTGGTAATAGCACTCAATGCCAATGCAGATCCGCTTAAGCTCCTCTTCACCTTCTGTGCTTACACTCTGCAAGTATCACTTCTCTCCTCTGGTCTGACAAGTATCACATATCACTTCTCTTGGATACACACACACAAATTTTGCCAACAACCTCAAAAAGAATCACAACATTGACCTTATAGGAAAATAGATAGGTCGGTAGCATAAACCCTAAACCCTAAAACCTGTTAGGTTAAGGAATTCAAACGGTTCAATCCTAACCATTGAGCACACTGCATTAAATGCAACAGTCTTGATCCAATCTCCATCATCCATTTTCCACCGATTTCATAGCAGCTGATAACCCATCACACGTTATCACCATTTACAAACTTTGCACATTCTCGAGGTACATAGGAAGAATCTCCTTCATGCAAGATCCTTCACGTGCACAAGGCTTACATGGCAACATGATCTGTTCTTTGTTACCATGCTAACTCATCACACAAAGTCATTGGTTGAGCCACACAGACTTGAAGCACTTTAACCAGAAACCTTGAAGTTGAGACTACCAACTGGTAGTCATACAACGCTTCCATGTGCCAGTTCCCATAACCATATGCCGGTTCACCTTGAACAAACACACAGCTTCACTTTGGCACAAATGTCGGTTCATAGTGTTATATCAGTTCGCACATATGCCGGTTCTCATGTCTTCAGCATATTGACATCAATGACAACATACAATGTCATTATGACCTCATACCAGTTCACATAATGCCAACAAACCCATCACATCACTATGGCCATTTTCACAATGGGGATTAGATCTAGTAGGTAAAATCAACCCTACTTCGTCTAACAAGCACAAGTTTATCTTGACAACCACTAAATACTTTACAAAATGGGTTGAGGCGATTCCTTTAACATACACCACTGGAAAGCAGACAGCAAAATTCATGCTCAACTACATTATATGTAGATACGGAATTCCAATGTGCTTTGTTATAGATAACGGGCGTCCATTCAAAAACCAGGAAGTGAAAGAGTTGTGTGACAAATTTCACATACAATAGAGATTTGCCACGCCATATTATCCACAAAGTAATGGACAAGCAGAGGCGACAAATAAAACAATATTGAAAATTCTTAAGAAAGTAGTCACTGACACAGGAAGGGACTAGCATCTCCAGTTGAATCTCGCTCTCTAGGCCTACTGAATAGGAGTGGGCACACCTACAGGAGCAACACCATATTCCTTGGTCTATGGTATAGAAGTGATACTCCCTATTGAAATAGAAATACTATCTCTAAGAGTATCCTTACAGAATATTATATCAGAAGAAGACTATAGGGTAGCAAGGTTGCAAGAACTAGAGACCCTTGATGAAAAATGACAAACTGCATTCAATCATTTACAAGGATATCAAAATAGACTGAGATGAAGTTATAATAAAAGGGTCCGCCCATGAACCTTTCAAGTGGGAGATCTAGTACTTAAAAAGAATCAAAGGAACTTAGTAGAACGATAAAGGCCAGGGAAATTTGAACCTAATTGGCTAGGTCCTTTCATTATAACAAGGGTCATAGGAAATGGAGCTTATAATTTGGCTACCATGGAGGGAGATCCAATCTTTGACCCTATGAACAACATGCACCTTAAGCGATATTATACCTAAGGGCTATGTAGTTTAGGTTTTGCTTTCCGAATTGCATATCATATCATTTAAAACACCGCATAACATGTAGTTTCCTTTTTAGATGCATTGCATTCTTAAAGTTCTGCATTCTTATATAGAAGCATCAAATAAAACAAGGCAATTGTTCAAGTTTATCATTTGTTTGCATCTAAAGAAAACAAGGGTCATCGCCTTTCTTAGATATTCTGACATGAAGTCTTTGGGGTTCTAAAGTCATTCATTCTCAACATTACCCTGTGATGATGCTTTACTTATGGTTGGGTAGTGATTTCACTATTTGAGACTTGTTAACCTACAATCTATCAATTGCTATATCTCACACCTTAACAAGATCTCTAATTCATTCTAGACACCTAGTTGATCATATGACTAGTGAAAAATCTGAAATTCTACTTCAGCGTCATTGTAATTGTCACACCCAAGTAGGTTTCATTACTTACAAGTCAAGGCAAGAAAATAAAAATAAAAAGAGCTATGCCAAATATCCATCTAAAGGCAAAAAGAGCAATGATATATAACTGAAATATCATGTATACAAATGCGATAAAAAATCTTGACTATGGGAACATGAAAGTAACTCCATCAGGGCTATGAACGCCTACTGGCAATGGAGCAATAGTTGAGAAATTATAGTCTATAACCTCATCGGAGCTCTCAAAGCTTGCTGCCAGTGAGGCTCTATTCGAGATGCTTTTGAAGTTAGAATAATCCATGTAGCTAGTCGTATAGGATGCTAAGGATCTTTAGTGAACACAAGAGCGGGAATTAACTCATCTGCACACACATGGGCAAAAGAAGATCAAAGTTTCAAGAACCAATGGGGAAGTTTTCCACATCTCCATTTTTAAATCCTAGTCACTAAGTGTGTTGAGATAAATGTTCCGAAGGGCCTTAGAGATCGATTGACCACTTATCTACGAAATGTTTTGCACCTTCATTTGCAATCCGTGTATTACAAATGCTAAATACAAAGACAGTCAACCTTGTTCGAATAGGAAGTGCATCTTCATCCTGTATATTGCATTCACATAGGTCATGTCAAAAATTATTTGTCTCCACACGCATTCTGCAGATCATCATGTCATACAGGTCTGCACACTGGGGTCATAACTGAAAAAATCCTAAAAATCATATAAAGTCCTGAAAAAAAATCCCAAAAAAAAAACAGATAAAGTCCTGAAAAAATCCTAAAAATCATATAATGTCCTGAAAACATCCAAAAAACATTGAAAAACTCAAAATCCAAAAAACATTGAAAAACTCAAAATCCAAAAACAATGAAAAACTTAAAATCCAAAAAAATCCATACAATGTCTTGAAAAGATCAACCAAAAACATCCATATAATGTCTTGAAAAAATACCAAAAACATCCATATAATGTCTTGAAAGAAAATACCAAAAACATTCAAATACGATTCTGAAAAAATCAACCAAAAAAACATTGGAATACGATCTTGGAAAAATCAAACCAAAAACATTCAAAAATCTACCTACATAATCCAAAAACATCGAAAAAGCTCTTGGAAAAGAACTAAAAATTGAAAATCAATCAATCGAAAAATTTGCAATAAGATGTCTTGTGAGAAACAAATACCCTAGCAGATATCTAGCGAACACTTCGCACGAAGTTAACAAAGGATACGACTATCCAGTCAAACATCTGCAATCAACTGATCAAAATGTCTTATCAATCGTATCATATCCATATCAACATGATCATTATCTTTTCTTAAACAAAAGAGGATACACTCGAAATTAGACAGGTCAGTCTTAAATAGGGTCCGCAACTTTATGACATCAGACATTATCAACCATCACATCAAACAACTGAGAATGAAGGCACAAGGTTAGTATAGCTGCTGAATTTTGTCCGGGTCAGTCTTTATCTTTTTATCATTTGGTGATAGATATTGTTTCTATGCTACTCAAGGATGTCCACAAGTGACTAGAGGAGCTATGATGAGAATTATCTTTTTCTTTGTTTGCTGTTTGTGGTGTGAACAGATGAAACTCTAGGGAAATTGCTCTAGTGGGTGTCTGTGATAAGAGCCTTCAAATCAAGGTGAAATTGCCACACATACCTCGACCCCTAATGCAATTCCCAGAATGGAGGGTTCACTCCTTGTCTGCTACGTGTTTGTTTCTGCAATGAGATATCTTTGCATCTTGGTTCCTTATACCTTGATGTGCTAAAGTTTCATTGCTCAAATAATAAGGTTTAGTGATGAATATATATTGACACAATAAAATATGAGACATAGGTTCATGATTCATTTAATTTCATTCTTGTTTTCATCTCATTTGCTTATTGATAGTTTGTTGGTTTCTCATCTTCTGTCTAAATCACATTCATTCTAACATTCTTTCTATCATCAATTTTTCTCTCTACCATCAAACTAACATTTCTTCAAGGTGTATCTGAGTTAAAATTGATTCAACTATTATCACACAAAAATACATTCATTATAGATTCATTTGCATTCATTATAGAGTTCATTTGCATTCATTATAGAGTTTATTTGCATTCATTTAGATTTCATTTACATCATACATGTATTACCATTGCATTTAGAATCATATAGAATTCAAGTAGATATGCATCATACAACTCATAACATCATATAAAGAATACATGGAAAATAATATACATAGATCTTTCCAAAAAACCCGCATGCCATATATATAGCTCAAAAATGATAATGTGTGTGAATACAATAAATAAGCCCAAAGGTTCAGATAACATGATCAACCAATGTTGCCTCTATCAGTAGTTGGATCCTGTCCACTAGATCCTACCCCAAGATGTTGAGGTGGTCCCATAACACCACCACTGCTAGTCCATTGTGAAGTAGATCTACTCGATCTCCTCCCCATGAATGCACTAAAGCTAGGCTCTCTGACCCTTAAGGATGGCTCTCTCATATGCCTGTCTATAATAAATAGCCTCCTATGTAGTAGTGAAATATCTCTCTCCTTGGTCATGTGCATCTGTACCTGCTCTAAAAAGCTGATCAAAGGCATCCATAGTGATCTGACATCAGTGCACTGCCTCATCTCTCTCCCGCTGAAGACGCACTCACTCCGCCTCAAGGGAACCATAATCTACATGATAGGTCTCTCGCTCGATATCTCATCTAGCAACCTCATCCTCCAAGCTCTGCACTCGCGCTCTAAGAGACTGCAACTCATCCTCATCACCAACCTCTCATATCCCACCCTCTACGGCAGGCACATCCTCCAACTCTGGCATATCATCATCATCTCCACCCTCACTACTCGATGACTCCGAAGAATCATCATTGTCCTCACTACTAATAGACTCAGTGTCTCCACCGATGTCTATGTCCTCATCTCCCTCTCCTCCACCACCATCATCACCACCTCCTCCCCCATCTCCACCATCTCCTCTGACTCTCTCCCCTGTGTCTATCCTCAACCATTGTCTAGGATGGTGAATCTGTTGTGCTATAATCAGAACATCAAGATTAGTCAAAGGCACTAGCCTGTGCCTAGCAAACCATGCATCATACTCCGTTGTCATCTCCGGATCCGCTCCACTCTACCCCAACCCCAGAGTAATGGTTGCAAAGAATCAAACTCAACAAAAGCAACATGTGGCTGAATACACACACCCCAATCAGATGCCTCTCGCGATACACGAGCAGAATATGCAGTAACCACAAGTGTCGCCTATACCTCACCAAAATGTCTAAGAACCCACCCAAGAAGATACATCTCTATGATCCACTAAGTCTCAAAGGTCCTCCCAATAAGATATCTCTGTTGTCGGCAGAAAGACAAGTGCACTACATCATTAGGCCAACCAGGGTAATCTAAGTAAGGTCTCCAAATGAAATGTTGCAATGTATCCAGCTGATGTCTCCAGTACAAGGTGTTCCCTGAACCCCTGTGTCTGATACCTATTGTATACCTGAAGGCATAAGGCTCACCAGGCTATAAATCTACATGAACGATAGGCCTAGAAATAGAAATGTGCTCCCATGCCCATGTCTGAAGCAAAGTAACACCACAACTAATAAAACAGTATCCCAAATACACAATACCATGCATCTGACAGTACAACATGGCAAGTAGACAAGGACCCCAAGCATACAGTCGACGATGCACAATCATATCATGAATCACTCTGCCCCATCCAACTGGAAACCCATGACCTCATCGATCAAGTATCAGTAAACCACCAACAATACTGCATAATATAATGGTCAAGACACTCAAAAAGTGCACATAATCTAGCAATACCATCATCATGGTCATATACAACTCTCTCACCATGAATGGGAATATGCAGTATACACCATACATCCTCTAAGGTAATGGATGCCTCACCAGTTGAAAGATGAAACAAACACGTCTCTGAGTACCACCGCTCTATCAAAGCTGTAATCATGGCCCTATTGGCCATAACCTCTGGCAAATGCAATACATGGTAAAGACCAAGCTGACGAATATGCTCAACCTCATCATCCGGTAGGTCAGCTCGAAGATCAAGTCCACTAGGTCTGCTCTATCGACAGTATAACACTCCAATGTTCTCCTGCAATGAGAAAATGATCAAAATATCAGATGTCGGATCCAGATAAACTTAAAATATTTTCAAATGCATGACAACAAATAACATATATAATGAATGCGTAGCAGTTATGACTTATGCGGTACAAATAAGACTCTTGCGTGACGATTAAAGCTAACGCATGACAAAATGGGCGCATGCATGATAAAAAACACTTATGTGTAATGATATACACAAATGCGGCATGATAAATCGAATGCGTGACACTTACGATGCATGCATAGAATTTAAAGCATTTGTGGTACACTAAACACTAATGCGTGAAAATCAACAAGCAATTGTGTAACACAGAGCAAAAAATGATCAAGGACAATTTTTGAAAAATAGGTAAAAATCAGGGAAAAACAATGAAAAATACCATGCCGCCAGTCCCAAGAGGTCTCTGAAATGAACGTAATCGGTCCGACAACTGCAATCGAGCTCTATAACCAGCCATGATGATCAAAAACTCAGAAATAGGCACAAAAATAGAAAAGAAACCAAGGAACTACCAAATCACAAATGAGCAAATGAAAACCTAGAATTCTCTATTTATAGCTCAAAAAAATTAGGGTTTTACGACACCCTGACGCTCGTGGGCCCCGCCAGCTTCAAACAACTTGTAGCCTACTCAAACGATCTCAAAATGACACAAAATTTCACACGCTTGCTCTTTAAACTGGTATCAAAAACATGGTCTCAATTTTTGAATTTTCCGACCACCTTTTCCGAGGGGGCATATTTACACTATACAAGCAATACCAAGGCATACTGGGGCAAAATTTTTTGTTTTCTTTGAAACAATATCGTTCCAACTTTGTCTCAAAGAGGGCAAATGTAGACACCTAAAAATGTCTCATTGAGCATGTACTAATTATTCCTCTAATTGATTAAATAATCTTTATTATTTAATTAAGTCAATTAAACTTATTAATCTAATTCTTCTAATTTCATATTTTTTCATCTTATTAATTATTCTATTTTTCTATTCTATCATCATTTAATCATTTTAACCATTTTTCTAAATATTAATTAAATATTTATTATTTAATTAATTATGGTTAATTCCCCAATTTAAATAATCTTTATTATTTAAATAAATTACTAATTATTCAATTTCTATCTCTAATCATCTAATCATTCAACCCTTTTGTAGATATTAATTAAATATTTATTATTTAATTAATAGTGATTTAATTCCTTTAAATTAAATAATCTTTATTATTTAATTAAATTCCATTTCTAAATAATTAAATAGTTTCTTTAAATTATTTAATTAGCTAATTAATTCTTCCATTTTCAAATCCCCAAATTCTAATTTCATTTAATTTCATATTCTTCTAATTTCTTCCAAATTCAAATACATGTGCATGATTTCAAAAACCAAATTGAAAATCAAAGTCAAGTTCTAAATATATTCAAATACTAATTTGAATTAATAAATTCAATTATTTGAATAATATCTCATGCAAAGATTAAATTAATAATCTAAATCTAAATGCAAGCACATGCTAAATTAATTAATTCAATCAATTAATTAATTAAATCATTTATCTCTTCAACTTCTAATTAATTAAATAACAAATATTTAATTAATATTTAGAAGAGGGTTGAATGATTAGATGATTAGAGATAGAAATAAATCAACTAATGGTAAGAGATACATGTAAAATTAACTTTTTGATAGTAGATATAGACCAGAAGATCAGCAAGATACAGGAAGAACTAAATCAACTAGCTGATAATTTCATTAATTCATCTAAACCATTATCAGTTTTTGAGTAGAAAATAACAGGTTTCGAGGAGGAACTTCTAAAGTTGGAAAGAGAAAAGGAGATAATAAAAGGAAAGGCTAAAGATCTAAAATGGAGACTAAATCCAAAATTGGACTACCTCACCTCCTTAAGAAAAGAAATATCTGATGCTTTAATTCAAGGACAGAAAACACCGGCAAAGAAAATACAACACCTCACTGGTACAATTCAGAGGCTAGAGGCTGCATTAAAAGATAGCAAATGGTTCATTAAGAGCCTGATTTTGGTACTTGCAGATCTTTTTCAGATTGTAACCAACTGGTTACAAGGATAAAGCTAGAAACCACACTCAATTGACACTTTGACAACCATTGTCATTAATGCCAAAGGGGGAGTAGTGGTAATGAGAAAAATAATCAGCAAATGGATCATCAGCTCAGGGGGAGCACATATTCTTTTGGTACACAATTTTTTGCAAGACAATTCTGGCAAATTCTTTTTGGATGACAATTTTTGGATTTTTCTCATGAGTGTTGCCATCAATGTCAAAGGGGGAGATTGTTGGCAAATGCACACTCCAATGAGATATTGTAGGTGATTGAAGGTTTTGTCATTGATGGCAACCTTACAATCCTGTGACACCAACAAGACAATTTACCGACACCATCAAGGTCAAACTCTACACCGGCACACAGACCACCGATAGTGAAATGAAGTATACCAGCACAGAAGCCGACAGGAATTTTGTTTATAATATATTTTGTAAATTATTTTAAAATCATTGTAAGCCGACTTGGCAAGTTGTAAAATGACTCATATATGTATGAGATCACTATAGAACATTTTGTAAGGAAGAAGATAGGCGAAATAAGGCAGACCTATTATGCGAATTATAGGTTAAGGGTTTATGTATAAAGCAGAACTTAAACCGGTACTGGATCTAGCATAGTAGATGCTATTTTGAAGCAGTACAAGACATTGGATTTATGTAATCTATTTTTGTAAGTCAGTGAGACTTCCCATTTTGTAATTGAGCAGTGAGCTCTAGGCACTTGGCCTTCCTGCATGTGCAGGCCCCTCTTGTAGCAATAATATTCTCTTATTGGCCAGTAAGTGAATATTGTGGGTCACAAATCCCACCGAGGTTTTTCCCATAGCGGGTTTCCTCATTAAACTATTGTTTTATGGTGTATTTTTCATGTGGTTGTTGTTATCTCTATTTATTGCATTATTTCTTGTTTACTGGTATATAGTATTGATATGCTTTACATGTTTTAAGTTAAGAAAATCTTATAACCGATTAGATAATGATTCACTCCCCCTCTCAGTATCTTTGGGAATCCTAATAGTCACTTTTTGAAGAATTTCCAATCAGTGAAAGGTGAGTTTCCGATTGAAGTGATTTCAACTCGCTTGTAGTTATATTGGTTTGTTTTAGCACATCTTCTTTAATAGATTTTGCCTGTCGGGTTCCTTTTCTAATAGTTGCCTCAACCTTCTTAACTTTTTTTCTTGATTAAATTTGGCTTTCTATAGTTTCAACACTACCAAATACTTTTTCTTCAGGTTCCTTAGGAGCTTCTAGGAGGGTTTTTGCATAAGTTTCTATTATGTTGTCATTAGTCTCATACCCCATTTTAGTTACCCAGATGGTTCTAGGAATAACTGCCTCCATGCAAATTTCATCTTTCTTTATCACAAAACAGATTTCCTTTTGGTACTTATCCACAATAGCTTGTGATAGCCTTACTCTTATTTTCATTCGGGCCTTTAGTGCTTGAAAGTGCTCATTTATGGTTTTCTCCCTGTTCTCTCCCATATCGTTCAGCAATTCTGATAGTTATTTTCCTACTAGTATATCAAATCTAAAATCTTTGGCACCAATACCAAGTACTTGTTTGGTTATGTAAAGCATCAGACAAACAAGTAGGTTTCCAAATCTCAATGTTCCTTTCTTTTC
Organism: Cryptomeria japonica; assembly: GCF_030272615.1. NCBI lineage: Eukaryota > Viridiplantae > Streptophyta > Pinopsida > Cupressales > Cupressaceae > Cryptomeria > Cryptomeria japonica. The sequence continues at coordinate 885,570,342 of NC_081407.1, read as the reverse complement.
CCTTTTGATCTTTCCTAGATTGTCTATTAGCTCATCTTTAAGCCATTCACATATGTCTATCCTTGCATTATCATTTACCATATCATACGCACTCTTAATACATAGGCTAGAAACTGAGTTTAACCTATTTGCATGTGTAGTCTTGTAACCTAAGATCATACTGATAAATCTTATAATTACATCCTTTACATCGTTCACCCTTAGTGATCTCTTATAAAATGTTGCACCGGTTAGGCTTGTTACTAAGTCATTTGAGACCTTCTTAGTTTTGTCAGGTCTATTTTCGATGGAGGGTAACCCTGTTACTACCCTTACCACTTCTTTTGTGATCTTGTGAATAGAGCCTAACTAGAAAAATTCACCATGTACCCTGCTTAACACAATTCTTATGATATCCTTGGGAAAATCCGGGATACTAAGAATTTATGTGAAACCTAGGGTTTCTACTATCTTGTGTTCAGGTTTGACATTTCCGGATTCGTCACAAATTACAGTTTTATACATATTTTTAATTTCATCATCACCTAGTTCATCAATATGACAATGTATATACATTCTAGGGTCTTCAGCATTTACTACTCCTTTAGGGATTTGAGAGAATGCACCTATGCTATCATCTTTCTTAGCAATTTCGGGGACTAGCTGAAAAAGGGGTCTAGGTCACTTAACAACTTCAACAACAGTAGGGTTTGCAATAAATTCAAGAGTGGAAGAAGATGCCATAGCTATAAATACCTTGATCTACCTTAAGGATGAATGATTTGATAGATTTCTTCGCTTCTTTGCTTGGAATGCCTTTGCTCAAGAATTTTCGTTCTCTCAAAGATTTGAATGCTTGGTAAATGAAAAATGGAGCCAAAATACTTTCTTTATAATGTTATTTTCACCATCTACCATATTTAATGCTTGTTGGTTAAGTCACAACTTAACTCATCTACCAGTATAGAAGTAATTTCAACTTCTCACCATCAACTGCGAGAATAATAGCATGTATTTCATTTGTTGCTAAACCCTCAAGGGATTTTCTTCAGTTGGATGAAGAGTCTCCTGCTGGTGGAGTGTTACTCTGTTCTACCAGTGGAGGAGTATTCCCATCAACATTTTGATCTGACTTTTTGATCCATTGTTTTGAGAATTCTTGCTTTACCTCATCAACCTTTTCTTTACCTTTCAGACTAGCACCATTATTATTTGTTGGTGGTGCCTTCTACAAAATTTTGCAATATGTCTAATCTTGTTACAAGCATAACAAGTCACATTATTTCTCTGAATAGATTTTCCATATCCTATGCCAGTTTGTGTTCTGCATTGATTAGATAAGTGTCGAAATCTCCCACAAACATAACATCTTACATTTATTCTGCAATTTTTTGAATTATGACCAACTTTGTTGCATTTAGAACATTGACCAGTGGGTGTATTAGTGCTCTGATAATTTCTAGATCTACACTGATTTTCTCTATGACCATACTTGTTACAGTTAAAGCATTTGCCATTAAGTTTATAAGCATTTGGTTTTCTTACTGGTTTGCTATGATCATGTGTGTTTGCATTACCAGAGCTTTCACCAACTTCAAAGCCAAGACCATTAGTGTCACCATTAGGTTTCTGATTCTTTAGCATGTCACCAAGTTCTTCTGAGCTTTTCTTGAATTTCTCCTTGTGTTGATTTGTAGTAGCCAGTTCTCTTTCCAGGATTCCTTTCTGTCTTATGAGGACATTTGAGTCATTTTGTGTATGCATCAGATTTGTCTTCAACATATCATTTTCATGACTAAGTCTTGTGTTTTCATTTGCAACATCATTCAGTCTTCTAGGCAATTCTTCTTCATTTTTCTTTCTATCTTCAATTTCTTTACAAAATCTCATAGTCATATCCTGCATCTCATTCTTTGTTGTATTGTTTTCTTGTCTTAGCTTGTTTACTAGATCATTAAGAGTTTCCTTATCATCATTCTCATTCTGCATCTTTTCACAAAGTTCTCTTCTCTTATTTCTTCCAATGGTAAGATTTTCTTGAAGCACTTGAATAATATCCTGAGTAGCCTTTAGATCATCTTCAAGTTTGATATTTTTCAACATTTCTACATCATAGTCTAAAAAAGTTGTTTCCAATTGTTTCTTAAAGTTTTCCATCTCTACCGATGTCAAGATCTTCCTCAAGCTGTTAGGCTTCTGAAAATAGAGGACCAAGCTCTGATACCAATTGTTAGGATTCCCAAAGATACTGAGAGGGGGGGTGAATCAGTATCTAACCAGTTTATAAATTTACTTGATTTAAAACATGTAAAGCATATCAATACTGTGTACCGGTAAACGAAAAATAATGCAGTAAACAAGAATAACAACAACCACATGAAAAGCACACCATAACACAATAGTTTAACGAAGAAACCCAGTGTGGGAAAATCCTCGATGGGATTTGTGACCCACAATATTCACTTACTATCCAATAAGGGAATATTACTGTTTTACAAAAGGGGCCTGCACATGCAAGAAGGCCAAGTGCCTAGAGTTGACTGCTCAATTACAAAGGAAGTCACACTAACTTACAAAAATGGATTATACAAATCCAATGTCTTGTACTGCTTCAAAATAGCATCTGCTATGCCAAATCTAGTACCGGTTTTAGCTCTTCTACATACATAAACCCTTAACCTATAATTCACATGTTAGGTCTGCATAATTTCGCCTATCTCCTTATTACAAAATATTCTACAATGATCTCATACATATATGAGTCATATTACAACTCGCCATGTCGGCTTACAATGAATTTACAATTAATTAAAAAATATATTATCAACAAAATTCCTGTCAGCCAGAGTGTCGGTATCCATCCTTTCACTGTTGGTGTTCTGTGTGCTGATGTAGAGTTTGTGGTTGCCAGTGCTGGTATATTTTTCTTGCCGGTATCATACGATTGCAAGGTTGCCATCAATGACAAAACCTTCAATCACCTACAATTTCCCATTGGAGTGTGCATTTGCCAATAGAACCACTAGTTAACACAAATGCACAGAAAAATATAGGGACATCGGTTAATGCAGAGATCATAGCACAGGATACTAACATTGAGGACACTTGTCCTCTAGATATTAATGTACAAGTTGTGGATATTGTTCCTATAGTGGAACCGACAGTTGCATAGACTACACCAAGTGGCGAAGCCACTAGTGCAAGTGAGGAGGTAATAAAAGTTAAATCACCAGAGAAAATAGGGGAATCCGATAGGGAACTAGTTATTGGCACATCATTATTGATAATTGACACTTCTCTAGTGGAAAAGAAAAAAATCATAGAGATGAGTCCCACAGAGCCGATGATGATGGGTGCCCAGAAACTGATGAAGGAGGGAACCACATACAAAGGGATTATAGATCAATCCATAACTGTTTTGCATAGATTGAGAATGAAGAGAGCCCTTCCGACAAGCTTAAGATAATAACATAACACATCTCTAAAGATTTTCAATCATTACAATAGATCTCTAACCGGCTAGCACTTGAAAAATTCACTTTGGCTAAGAGAGCCGATTTTGATCAGATCATCGACAAAGAAAGAAAAAGATTGAGGAGAAGTTAATTTTGATAGAAAATTATTTGAAACAAGGTACTAAAATATGCAGGGTATGTTGCAATACAAATATTCTTACAACAAAAGTAGATGAAAAGATAAAAGAGATACAGGATAAGATTGCTAGTATTGCTAACTCTTTTGATGGACTAACTTCACTAACAACATCTATTGATGGACAAATTTTGACCTTAAAAAATCAAATTTATTCTCTTGAAAAGGAAAGAGATAAGATCATTCAAAGAGATAGAAGTCTCAGAGGTTTGGTGAGTCCAGAATTGGATTCACTTGGCGTACACAAGAGGGAATGCATGGATATGCTTGGTAAGCCCATACCGACAGAAGTTAATGAGAAATAATCACTTGCATATTTACTGAGTGGACTTGTATCTGTCTCCCACACATTCAAAACTGGTTGGGATACTTATGTGGAGTTATTAGAGAAAGATTACCTAGAAATCTTAAAATTGGTCAAGCTCCGGTAAGACATTTTTGGAGATATTTAGTGTACAGTTATCATTCTTTGACATTATTTTTTAAAAATTTTGGGCATTGATGTCAAAGGGGGAGTAATATACATGTGAAAAAGAATGAAGGGTTGCATAAATTAGGGGGAGCTAGAGAGTTTTTTGAATTTTGGAGTATTGGAGCATTTTACATATTCAGCTCAGGGGGAGCAGGGCAGGATGAAACCGACAGTTGAAACTATGACCATTTTTCACATGAGTGTTGCCATTAATTCGAAAGGGGGATATTGTTGGAAATTGACACTCTATCAATTGGTTTTATTATGTTGTCATTCATGGCAACATGATTTTGGGTTCTGGCTTCATATGGTGTACCAGTAGGCACTTCACAGACTCTACACCGGCATTGTCACCGACACCGACAGGATAGAAGATTTCTTTAGTCACCGGCAATGCAAACTGGCATGGTATACAAAATTTCATTGGTATTGGAGGCTGAAATATCTTGGATTTGGCATCAACAACTTGTCTAAATGCTTATTTATTTATGTTATATGGCTGACATTTAATATGATATTGTTGATATCCTTGTAAGCCGACATAAGGCATAAATTTGTATACGATATATAGGGGAGATTGATTAGAATATTTTGTAAGAGGAAGATGAATAAGAAAATAGGGATAGACATGTAGAATGAATATATGGATGTAATATAATGTGAAATATATCAAAGAGACTGTATGTGAGGAACTCATTGTAAGGGTTATTCTAGTACTGAGGTTTAAGGTTTTGACTAGAATAGATAGAGCTTAAACCGGAACTCCATTCTGGCATAGGAGATGTTATAAAAAGCAGTTCACACTTCTCCAGATTGTTTTTTGGATTGTTATGTAGTTAGTGAGACTCCTATTGAGATGAGTAATGTGCTCTAGGCTGTAAGCCTTCCTGCAAGTGTAGGCCCATCATGTATTGTAATATCTCTTCATATGGCCAGTGAATTGATATTGTGTGTCACAAATCCCACCATGGTTTTTCCTCATTGAGGTTTTCCACATATAAATATGTGTTATGGTTCTCATTCAGATGCTTGGCTTATTGGTTACATTACTTCATTCAATTCTATTTATACCAATATACCAGTTGGTGTATGTATGTTTTGTTAAGGCTAAAACCTTCAATTCTGGTATAACACTAATTCACCCCTCCTCTCAGTGTTATTGGTTTCCAACAAGAATCATGAGAAATAAATACAGAAAGCCAACAAGGTGAAAGGAGAGTAGCAACTCCACCTCAACCAACCTCATGTTGGGAAGCAAAAACTAGGCTATCCATCCAAATAACATGACATGTAGCAGTAAGCATGAAACCACCAATTTTAACTTCTTGGAGGCAAAGAACACCTAGGCCTAAAACATGTTGATGAACATCTCTAACAAAATACTTTTTGGTGAGGTCTATAAGACCTCAAACATTCCATGAGATATAATTCATGAAAAATCTTGCATGTAATCCTCATACCCAAGAGAGGAGAAGCTATTGCGCAAAAAATATGAACTGAGACCGGGAAGAGATTCCCCACTAGAAACAACTCTTTTTTTCTCTTAACCACCATCTTCTATCTCAGCAAGCCTAGAAGGGTTGCAAGAGTGGCACAGAGAGTGTAGAGAAACAATCATAGATGCAGCTTGAGGAGTGCAAACCCAAGGGGGTCGAGCAGAACCCTCAAAAGACACTCTTGTTCAGAGTTTGAAACCAAAGCAAACAATGTAGAGACCACCTGGGTAGACGGTGCCTGCGTAGGAGACTTTGTCGTCGACTAAGAACTTGATCTGATGGGTGGCTTTTGGGTAGAAGCCACAAAAATATTGCCTTTACGAACCATAGTGGTCCATTCATCCTTCTTAGCTTCCTCCACAAGTCGAGGGTCAGGCTCCTTAATAGAGGGTTTCATTTTCAGAACAACCAAGGGACAATCCTTGATATTGTGCAAGTGTTGGGAAGGTTCAAATAAAGCACCTTCTAGGTGAAGGTATTGTTGGCAATATGGGTGAATTGATTATATGTTTCATTGATGTTTTGTCATTGATGTCAGCACTATTTGTTATGGTTGGTTACCGATAGACAGGTTTTGGTTACCGATAGAAGATCTAGTGTTACCGACAGAAGGGACTATCTGTTGGACACTTCTAGCATGTTTGGATCAATGGTGTGTGTTTGGTTTTATGTGTTACATGCTTTTGGAGCATGTTTTGGTCAGTTGGTATTGAATTGGTGATTGGATGCTATCATACACTCTTGTTAACCCTTACCGACATGGGTTTAAGGTTTAACCGGCGGAGCTTTAACTGAGAAACCTTGATAGAATGCTAAGTGGTGTTGGTACAGCTTCTAAGTGCAATTCAGGATGCAGAAGGTAATCCTTGATCATGGCTCAATTGATTGAAGACATCACTTTGGTGTGGTGGACCCAAATTAGGTCCCGAACCTATCTAGGTTATGGACCAGTATCATGTTAACATGTTCTCTACACATTACCAAGATTATTTATGGATTGGTTATTGTTGTTTTGGTCTTAAGCCAACAATGGAATATCATTTTAATATGGATGTATGTAATGATATTATTGTAATATCTTTTAGGTGGCTGACCTAATTGGTTTAGGCCTTAGGGTTTGTATAAATTGATGTAAGATCTCATTGTAGATCAAACAAATGAGATGGTATGGGAATGAAATAAGTGTGTTTTGGTCGTGGAATGCAATATCATATGCAAAGGATATTTGGTCAATCATAGGTAATTGAATTGGGGTTAAGGAAGAGCTCAAAAGCCTCCAGTATTGAGCTTAACCAGGACTATAATCAAGCATGGTAGATGCTATCTCCGGCAATTCATTATTCCAGATTGTTGTCCAGTTATCTTGAGGTGGTTATAACCTCTCTGTAGTCAGTGAGACTCTTTTGTAATGAGTAGTACGATCTAGGTAGTGTGCCTTCCTACATGTGTAGGCCCCTCATTGTATCACATACTTTTTGCAGAAGTATCACCTGACTGTGGGTAGGCTTCACACTGTGGTTTTTCTCTTTACCGGGTTTTCCACGTACAAATCATGGTGTTATGTGGTATGGTTGCATTGTGTTAATTCTTTGTTTCATTCTTAAGTTGTATTTCTTATCGGTATCTGTTTCTGCTATTCTAGTATTTAATGTTTATGTGTTCCAGTTAAAGGTTATAAAGTTGTTTGATTGATATAATCTGTTAACAACTGATTCACCCCCCCCCCCTCCTGGTTGTTCACCGGTTATCCTAACAATTGGTATTAGAGCTTTGGTCCTCTTTTGTAGAAGCTTAACCACTTGAGGTAGATCCTATGGAAGCTAATCCATCGACAACTATTTTCAGAAGAGAAATCCCTAAGCTTGATGGACAAAATATAGGATATGGAAAATCCGAATCGAGACTCATCTTAGATATCTTGGAACAGATGTTTGGGAGATCACTGAGAAACAATATACACCTTATGATCCAGCATCTGGCGATCCCGCTCCTATAGACCTAGACAAGAATATTGAAAATGATTGCAGAGCTAGAGAAGCCCCCTTGTGTGCACTTACTGATTAGAAAATCATGGGATTGACTGATAAATCATCGGAAAAGGTTATGTGGGATAAATTGCAAACTCTGAATCAAGGTGATCCTACTGTCCAAATTGCTAAACTTGATGGTTACCGGGTAAGGTATGAAAACTTGAAGATGGAAGATAATAAAAGAATTGCTATATTTATGGAAAGAGTAAATGAGATTGTTATGGGAATTCAATGTTGTGGAGGATCTCTGAGTGAAGATGAAATAGTTTCCAAATTCTTGAGAGCCCTTCCACTGGCTTACAAGATGAAGGCAAGCACAATTAATGAACTGAGAACAATGGCAAATACTTCCGTTAATAGAGACATTCTAATTGGGAAATTATCTGCTTTTGATATTGAAGAATTTGAACCTTCTGGAGCTGCAAAGTCTGAACGTGCTTTTCATGCATTATCATCTATCTGCAAAAGTGATTGGAAAGCCTTATATGCAAAAGAATTGGAAGATATGATGAAAGAGGATGAATAATTTGAGCAACTTGAAGCCTTATATGCTAGAAGAGTACCTAAAGGATCAGTAGGTAGTAAGTATGAAGGAAAAGTACCTTTTAAATGTTTTTAATGTAATAAGATTGATCATTTTGCATCTAGATGTCCTAAAAGGAATGCAATATTTGAAGAGAGAGTTAAGAAATCATTTAAGCCTAATCAGAATAGATATAGATTCAAGAAAAGTAAGCAATGCTACATAGTAGATGAGGAAGGAGTAAGTGATGACTCTGAGGATGAACCAGCAACAAACTCTGTTAGTGGATCCGACAATGGAAAGGAATGTGTGTTCTATGCTTTATAGGAAGATGAACTAGAACCGGCTATCATGAACAAAGAAAACATCATGGTAGAAAATGTTGAAGACAAGGATGAATGGGTGATTGATAGTGGATGCTCACATCATATGACTGGAGATAAAATAAAATTTATGTCCCTAGCAGAATACAATGAGGGTCAAGTCATATTTGGAGATGACAAAGCATGTATGATCAAAGGTAGAGGTATTATTTCTCTAGATGACAAGCATAATACTGATGATGTCTATTTTGTAGAATGTTTAAAGCATAATCTTTTAAGTGTTTGTCAATTGGTGGACAAGGGTTTCTAACTTTAATTTAAAGATAGAAAATGCAAAATCATTAACAAAACTGGTTTGGAAATTGCAACTGGTACTCAGACTGGAGGTAATATCTTTCACTTGAACACTGGTAATAAGACATGTTTGATTTCTCATATTGATGAGAGTTTGTTATTGCATAAGAGGTTGTGCCATGTTAATTTTGATTGTATTGTTAAGATGAGTTCAACAAAGGTAGTTAGAGATATAAACAAGATTATGAAGCCTCATAATCTAGTATGTAAGGAATGTCAATTGGGAAAACAAGTTAGAAATTATTTTAAGAGCATACATGATAAATCTAATGATGTACTTGATTTGATTCACATTGACTTATGTGGCTCGATAAGGACTAGAAGCTTTCAAGGTGATAGGTATTTCATGCTAATAATGATGATTATTCTAGGATGATGTTGGTGACTTTTCTTAGGGAGAATTCTGAAGCCTTTGAGAAATTAAAGATCTTTAACGCAAAGGTAGAAACAAAAACTTGATTGAAAATCAAATGTTTGAGATCAAATCAAGGCGGTGAGTTCACTTCTCATGAATTTAATAGTTATTGTGACACAAATGGAATTAGGAGACAATTATCTACAGCTCAGACTCCTGAGCAGAATGGAGTAGTGGAAAGGAAGAACAAAACCATTTTGGATGTAGCAGGAATTATGATGATGGAAGTCAAATTGCCTCACATCTACTGGAGAGAAGCAGTGAGTACAACAGTCTACACATTCAACAGAGTTCACATCAAAGGTGAAACTGGTAAGACCCCTTATGAGTTGTGGTTTGGATATACACCTATTGTTAAATATTTCAAAAATTAATGAAGTAAATGTTATATCAAAAGGTATGATTCAATTGGGAATTTTGATCCTAGATGTGATGAAGGGGTATTTCTTGGTTATTCAATTCAAAGAAAATCATATAGATGTTATAACAAAAGATTGCAGAAAATTATGGAGAGCGCAAATGTGAAAGTGGATGAGCAATACAGAAATCAACCTATATCATATGATAGGGAACTGATAGTAGAAATGATCATAACTGAACCAACAATGCCTCAACCAATATAGGAAACTGAGACAGTTAAACTGACACAATCATAAAATTCAACTGTGATGATTAGATCAGTGAAAATGAAGTTCAAAAGACACCAAGGTATGTAAGGTTAAATCATTCTAAAGATCAAATCATTGGAGATAGGAACAAGGGAGTTATGACAAGAGGAAGACTAGCACATGAAGAGGTATGTCTTATTTCTCAAATTGAACTGGCATATCTTATTGAATCTTGTAAAGATAAACATTGGTTAAAGGCTATGGAAGATGAATTAGATCAGATAGAGAAGAATGAGACTTGGACTTTAGTTCCCCGACCTAAAAATAAGAATGTTATTGGAACTAAATGGGTTTTTAGGAATAAACTGAATGAGGATGGTCAAGTTGTAAGAAAGAAGGCTAGATTGGTTTGTAAAGGATATTCTCAAATGGATGGAATTGATTATGGTGAGACATTTGCACCTATAGCTAGAATTAAAGTTGTTAGGCTATTTCTTGCCTATGCAGCTTATAAGAGCTATAAGGTCTATCAAATGGGTGTTAAATGTGCATTTTTTAATGGTGAACTTGAGGAAGAGGTATAAATTGAGCAACTTGGTGGGTTTTCACTGACAGGTGATAAAGATATGGTTTGCAAATTAAGGAAAGCTTTATATGGATTGAAACAAGCTCGTAGAGCTTGGTATGCAAGGCTAGATAAATATCTTTTGAACCTTGGTTTTACTAAAGGTAGTGCTGATAGTAATTTATATTATAAGATCATTGATGATGATATTCTGATTATTGAAGTATTTATTGACGATATCATTTTTGGAGGAAAAGATAAATTGTGCATGGAATTCTCTAATAATATGAAGAATGAATTTGAAATGTCCATGATTGGTGATATGAGATTTTTCTTAGGTTTGCAGATTACTCAAACTGACAAAGACATCTTTATCTATTAAACTAAGTATCTAAGGGAATTGTTGAAGATGTTTGGTATGGATAATTCCAAACCGGTAAGTACTCCTATGGTGACTAGTGAGAAATTATCTATCAAAGATACACCTACATCGGTAAATCCGACAAGGTATAAGTCAATGATTGGTGGCTTGTTATATCAAACTTAGACTAGACCAGCTATTATGAATGCAGTAAGTATTGTTTCAAAATATCAAAGTAATCCTAAACAAAATCATGAATGTGTTGTAAAGAGGATATTGTGGTATTTGCAAGGAATAATAGAATATGGCTTATGGTATTCTAGAGATGATGAATTCACTTTATGTGCATATACAGATTCAGATTGGGTAGGACATACTGATGATAGGAAGAGAAATTCCTAGGGAGCTTTCTTTCTTGGAAAGAAATTGGTTTCATGAATCAACAAAAATTAGTCATTCATTTCTTTATCTACTATAGAATTTGAATATGTTGCAGTAGCAACTAATTGCACTCAAGTCTTGTGGATGAAGAAAATGTTGAAGGATATCAAGGTAAATTGGAGTGAACCAGTAGTTATCTACTATGATAACTCTGCAATTATTGACATATCTAAGAATCCGGTATTTCACTCTAAGACTAAGCAAATATCAATACAATATTAAATTTTTGAAGGACAAGGTAGAAGAAAAGGAAGTCAAATTGGTTTATGTGAACACTAAAGAGCATATTATAGATATATTCACTAAACCGTTGTCTAAGGAATCATTTTGTTAGGACCCGAAGGCAACTAAGAGGGGGGGTGAATCAGTTGTCAATTAATTTCAACCCAAAAATAACTTAATCAAACTTGATGCATAATACTGGTAAACCAAACTTAATGTCGGTTGATAGTTTAATAGTTAATAACAATATCGACGAAACTTAATGCATGAAACAAAAAGAGAAATAACATCCACAACACATAACATAGATATTTGTACGTGGAAACCCTGTAAGGGGAAAAACCATGGTGGGAAACCTTACCCACAATCATATGATACTATTGCAGATAGTATGTGTGTACAAATGGGGTCTGCACATGCAGAAAGGCCAACTACCTAGAGCTCACTGCTCAATCACAAAATCAGAGTCACACTGACTACAATTGAATGATTAAATCCAATGATAATGTATTGCTCAAAGTAGCATCTCCAATGCTGGATTCGGTACTGGTTAAGCTTTGATTATCTTCTTCAAACCTTCCTTGAATATTCAAATGTTGTCTATGTGAGTAGCTCTTCTTATATTCACATATATCAAATATCACAACCTTATCTCATCTCCTATCTTCACATAATCTCACAAATGAGATCTTACATATATACCAAAACCTAAGACCAAATGTGTCGATCGGCTCACTAAGAATATTACAATTAAATCAATTACAAATGAATCAATATGTGATGCATCATGTCAGCTCAATGCATTTACAATAATAACCAATCAATAAATCATCTCCATAACATGTCATGCTGATCTGAAATAGATAACACATGCTAGTCCATAACCTAGACCAATTTTTCTGTAACAACAAATATGCCAACTTGATTAGACCAATAATAAAATCTCCAAAACAAGTGTCCAAACCATGTCTTCGACATAACCAAGTGATCTCCATATGATAACAGATCATCCTTAGTGCCGGTGAAGAATATAACCTACCGGTGAACCAAATACCGATGACTATGCATAAGTCACTGAACATGCCGATGAACATAACCAAAGATCTCCAAAAAGATAAGTGTCGATAAGTGTTGACATCAATGAAAAAACCAATGCAACACATCTATAATACCAACAATCTCCCCCTTTAGCATTGATGGCAACACAAGATGGAAAAACATCTAAGTGCCAAAGTCAAAATGCCAAAAACCAAAAACCAACAATCTCCTAAAGAGATCAATTACCAGAAATCAAAATACAGAATATCTCTCCCCCTAGGATAATGATTCCTAAATACAAAGTTTTTTTCCATAGATATCTCTCCCCCTTTGACATCAAATGCCAAAGCAATACAAAAACTAGATGCAACCAGTTCATAGAACTAATTAAAAATACCAACTACTCTGCCTGAGAAGTAGCTCTCCTCCATCAAAGCGGAAAAAAGGTTTCTCTATTAATTTCTATCGATCTGATGCCAATCTTCAACTATCTAAGTCTCTATCAGTGAGGGTATTACCCAAAGCTTCTCTCTGAGATATTCAAAAGCTTCTTTAGGTAAAGGCTTTGTAAAGATATTTGCAATCTTCTCTTTAGTATTCACATAAACCAATTTCACTTCCTTTGCTTCAACATTCTCTTTCAGAAGATTGTATTTGATAGAAACATGTTTAGTTTTAGAGTGAACTACCAGATTCTTTTATATATCAATTGTTGCTGAATTATCACAATAAATGATTATAGGCTCTTTGCATTTTACCTTTATGTCCTTCAACATTTACTTAATCCATAATACCTGAGTACAATTAGTTGTTGTTGCAACATATTCAGATTCGGCTGTTGATAATGATGTACAACTCTATTTTTTGCTCAACCATGAAATCAATCTACTACAAAGAAAGAATTCTCTGCCGGTGGTGCTCTTTTTTTCATCTACATCTCTTGCCCAATTTGCATCTGTGTATGCACATAAATCAAAATTTTTATCTTTAGGATACTATAAACCAAGATTTGTTGTGCCTTGTAGATACCGAAAAATCTTTTTTATTGCTGATTCATGATTTTCCTTAGGATTACTCTGAAATCTTGAAACAATACACATTGCATTCATAATATCAGGTCTTTTTGGTGTCAAATATAGTAAACCTCCAATCATAGATTTATATCTTGTCAGATTAATAGGGGTTGAATCATCTTTCAGTGATAGTTTATCAGTTGTAGTCATAGGAATACTTATCGGTTTAGAGTTTTCCATACCAAATTTCTTAGGCAGTTCCTTCAAGTACTTTGATTGACATATGAATATACCTTTATTAGTCTATGAAATTTGCAATCCTAAAAATAATTTTATCTCCCCAATCATAGACATTTCAAATTCTTCCTACATCTTATTAGAAAAATCCTTACACAATCCATCTTATCCTCCAAAAATGATATCATCAACAAAAACTTCAATAAACAAGATGTCATCATTAGTCACTTTGAAATATAAGTTGCTATTAGCATTACCTTTAGTGTAACCAAGCTTCAAAAGATATTTGTCCAATCTAGCATACCAAACTCTAGAAGCTTGCTTCAATCCATATAAAGCTTTCCTTAACCTCCAAACCATATCTTTGTCATTTATTAAAGAAAATCCACCAGGTTGTTCAATGTAAACTTCCTCTTCAAGATCACCATTCAAAAATGCACATTTAACATCCATTTGATATACTTTATAGTTTTTGTGTGTTGCAAATGCAAGAAATAGTCTGACTGCCTCAATTCTAGCTGCCAGTGCAAAGGTTTCATTGTAATCAATTCCCTCTTTCTATGAATATCCCTTACACACTAATCTTTCTTTGTTTCTGATTACCTTACCATCTTCATTAAGTTTATTTCTAAACACCCATTTCCAATTACATTTTTGTTTTTACGTCGGGGAACCAATGTCCATATGTTATTCTTTTCAATTTGTTCCAATTCATCTTCCATGGCCTTAATCCAATGTTTATCTTCACATGCCTCAAAAATAGTTGCTGGTTCAATTTGAGAAATTAAGCATACCTCTTCATTTGCTAGTCTTCCTCTTGTCATTACCCCTTGATACTTATTTCCAATTATTTGACTTTCAAAGTGATTCAATCTTACATACTTGGGTGTATTCACTTGTTGTTGTTCTTTAGTCACTGTGGAATTCTTTGATGATGTCGGTTTGACTGGATCTACATTCTGTACCGGTGCACTCATAGTAGGTTCATTTATGATCATCTCAATTGCCAGTTCAGAATCTACAGATCCTGTATTACCTCTGAACTGTTCATCTATCTTCACATTTGCACTCTCAATGATTTTCTGCAATCTTTTATTAAAACATCTATATGCCTTGCTCTTAGATGAATAACCAAGAAATATTCCTTCATCACTTCTAGGATCGAATTTACCAACATAGCCATCTCTCCTAATGTAACATTTGCTTCCAAATATTCTAAAATATTTAAGAGTAGGAGTATTACCAAACCATAGTTCGTGAGGGGTCTTACCGGTTTCACCTTTGATGTGAACTCTGTTGAAAGTGTAAACCGATGTACTCAGTGCTTCTCTCCAATACACATGAGGTAGGTTTGCTTCTGATATCATGCTTCTAGCTACATCCAGAATAGTTATGTTCTTCCTTTCCACAACTCCATTCTATTGGGGTGTCTGAGGTGCTGATAGCTATCTTCTGATTCCATTCACTTCACATAATGTATTAAATTCCTTAGATGTGAATTCACCTCCTTGATCTGATCTTAAACATTTGATTTTCTTACTGGTTTTATTCTGTACCATTGCCTTTAATTATTTGAATTTCCCAAAAGCTTATGATTTCTCCATGAGAAAAGTAACCCAACACATTCTAGAATAATTATCAATGATTAGCATAAAATATATATCTCCTTGTAGACTTCTAGTTCTTGCCAGACCACATAAATTAGTATGAATTAAATCAAGAACATTATTGGATTTCTCTGGAATACTCTTAAAAGTTGTTCTAACTTGCTTTCCACACTGACATTCCTTACATGTCGGATTGTAAGGTTTTACAATCTTAGGTAAATCCCTTACTGCCTTAGATGAACTAATTTTTACAATGCAATCAAAATTCACATGACAAAGTCTCTTATGCCATAACCAACTTTCATCAATATGTGCAATCAAGCATGTCTTCTCATTGTTATTCAAATAAAAGATATTACCTCTATTCTGATTACCAGTTCTATTCATAATTTTGCATTTACCATTCTTGAATTGTAACTAAAATCCTTTTTCAACTAATTGACCAATACTCAAAAGATTATGCTTCAAACCTTCAACATAATAAACATTGTCAGTATTGTGCGTACCATCAAAAGATATAGTGTCTTTTCCTCTGATCAAACAAGCTTTATCATCTCCAAATTTTACTAGACCTCCATTGTATTCCTGAAAAGTTAAGAATTTACTTTTATCACCAATCATATGATGTGAACATCCGGAATCAATGATCCATTCATCCTTTTCTTCAATTTTAGCTGTCAGGGCCTACTCTACCGGTTGTACAGTAGGTGCCAGTTGATCTTCTGTTATTGCAACAAAAGACCATCCATTGTTTGTCGGTTCTTCATCAGAATCATCAGTAACTCCTTCATCAGCATAGTAACATGATTTGTCTGTATTCTTCTTAAATCTATATCTCTGATATTCAGGGTTAGGCTTATATGTTCTTTTCAATTCTTCTCTTAATCTTGCATGCCTATCAGGACACCTCGATGCCATATGACCAATTTTATTGTAGTTAAAACATATAAATGGTGCTTTACCTTCATACTTACTTCCAACTGGACCTTTAGGCATTTTTCTTGCGAATAGTGCTTCAAGTTATTCCAATTCTTCATTTTCCTTCTTGATGTCTTCAAGTTCTCTTGCATAAAGTGCTTTCCAATCAGATTTCTCAGATGATGATGATGATGTTGTAGATGATGATGCTTTGAAGGCCAAATATGTCTTAATTATAGCAACAAGACCAAATTCCTCAAGCTCAAAAGCTGAAAGTTTTCCAACCAAAGTATATCTAGATACTGATGTATTAGGCATTGTTCTCAATTCATTAATAGTAGTTACTTTCATTTTGTATGTCGGTGGAAATGCTCTTAAAACTTTAGAAACAATCTCATCTTCACTTAAGGATCCTCCAGAACATTGTATACCCAAAACAATTTCATTAACTCTTTCCATAAAAGCAAAAATTCTTTCATCTTCTTCCATTTTCATATTTTCATACCTGACCCAAAAGCATTCCAGTTTTGCAATTTTGACAGTGGTATATCCTTCATTCAATGTCTCCAATTTATCCCAAATAGATGTAGTAGTAGATCGGTCTAATCATCCCATGATTTGCTGATTTGATAATGCGCTCAAAAGTGCTTCTCTTGCTTTGCAATCATTCTCCTGATCTTTAGCCAAGTTTGGTGGATTAGGTTGACTTTGTCTAGGACCAACATAGCCATTTTGTGTAACATCCCATATGTCTCTTCCAATGCAATTCAGATGTGTCTCCATTATGACCTTCCATATACCATAGTTAGTTCCATCAAGTTTTGGATTGTCCTTCCTGAAATAGTTAGTTGCCATAGAATCTCCTCAAGCTATTAAACTTCTTCAAAAAGAGGACTTAGCTTGAATACCAATTGTTAGGACCCAGAGGCAATTGAGAGGGGGGGTTGAATCAGTTGTCAATTAATTTCAACCCAAATATACCTTAATCAAACTTGATGCATAATATTGGTAAACCAAACTTAATGTCGGTTGACAGTTTAATAGTTAATAACAATATTGGTGAAACTTAATGCATGAAACGGAAAGAGAAATAACATCCACAACACATAACATAGATATTTGTACGTGGAAACCTTGTAAGGGGAAAAACCATGGTGGGAAACCTTACCCACAATCAGATGATACTACTGTAGATAGTATGTGTGTACAAATGGGGTCTGCACATACAGAAAGGCCAATTGCTCAGAGCTCACTGCTCAATCACAAAATGAGAATCACATTGACTACAATTGGATGATTAAATCCAATGATAATGTACTGCTTAAAGTAGCATCTCCAATGCTGGATTTGGTACCGGTTAAGCTATGATTGTCTTCTTCAAACCTTCCTTGAATCTTCAAATGTTGTTTGTGTGAGTAGCTCTTCTTATATTCGCATATATCAAATATCACAACCTTATCTCATCTCCTATCTTCACATAATATCACAAATGAGATCTTACATATATACCAAAACCTAAGACCAAATGTGTAGGTTGGCTCACTAAGAATATTACAATTAAATCAATTACAAATGAATCAATATGTGATGCATCATGTCAGCTCAATGCATTTACAATAATAACCAATCAATAAATCATCTCCATAACATGTCGTGCCGATCTGGAATAGATAACGCATGCCAGTCCATAACCTAGACCAATTTCCGGTAACAACAAATATGCCAACTTGATTAGACCAATAACAAAATCTCCAAAACAAGTGTCCAAACCATGTCTTCAACATAACCAAGTGATCTCCATATGATAACAGATCATCCTCAGTGCCGGTGAAGAATATAACCTGCTGGTGAACCAAATACCGGTGGCTATGCATAAGTCACTGAACATGCCAGTGAACATAACCAAAGATCTCCGAAAAGATAAGTGCTGATAAGTGTTGACATCAATGACAAAACCAATACAACACATCCATAATACCAACACATTTGAGTATTTGAGAGACAGGTTAGGGCTTTTTGCCCCTCTAGCAAAGACTTGATTGATGCGGTTTGGCATCAGTTCGACATGCATTACCAGAGATACTATTCATTCTGCCACTGATGAGTGGTGCTACTACTCAGGAGGAGTAGTCAGCTTTGAGATTCAGAAGCTTATTTTATTGCTTTGATATCTTTGTCAGATTTCTGGTATTGATGTCAAAGGGGGAGAGATAGTGATGTGAAAAATAATACAGACCTTTATAGAGATATTATTCACAGGGGGAGAGTTATTGATATTTAGAGCTATATACAGGAGATTGTAGGTTGTCTTCCACAAGGGGAGACTTGTTTGGCACTTCATGGTACTTAGATGTTTTTCACATCTAGTGTTGCCATCAATGCCAAAGGGGGAGATTGTTGGAAATATGGATGAATTGATTATGTGTTGCATTGATGTTTTGTCATTGATGTCAACACTATCTATTATGGTTGGTTACCGACAACCAGGTTTTGTTTACCGGTATAATATCTAGTATTACCGACATAAGGGACTATCTATTGGACACTTCCACCATATTTGGATCAATGGAGTATGTTTGGTTTTATGTGTTACATGCTTCTGGAGCATTTTTTGGTTAATTGGTATTGACTTGGTGATCAGATGCTATCATATACTCTTGTAAACCCTTATCGGCATGGGTTTAAGGTTTAATCGGTAAAGATTTTACTGGTAAACCTTGATAGAATGCTAAGTGGTGTTGGTGCAGCTTCTAGATGGAATTCAGCTTGTAGAAGGTAATCCTTCATCGTGGCTCAACTGATTGAAGACATTTCTTTAGCGTGTTGGACACAGATTATGTCTAGTACCTATCTAGGTTATGGACCGGTATCATGTTAACGTGTTCTCTACGCATTACCACGATCATTTATGGATTGGTTATTATTTTTTTGGTCTTAAGATGACATGGAATATCATTATAATATGGATGTATGTAATGATCTTATAGTAATATCTTTGAGGTGGCTGACCTAATTGGTTTAGGCCTTAGGGTTTGTATAAATTGATGTAAGATCTCATTGTAGATCAAAAAAATGAGATGGTATGGGAATGAAATAAGTGTGTCATGGTCGTGGAATACAATATCATATGCGAAGGAGATTTGGTTGATCATAGGAGATCGAATTATGTTTAAGTAAGAGGTCAAAGGCCTCTGATATTGAGCTTAACTGGGACTGTAATCAGGCATGGTAGATGCTATCTCTGGCAGTTCATTATTCTAGATGTTGGCAGTATGGATGAATTAATTATGTGTTGCATTGATGTTTTTTCATTAATGGCAACACTAGATGTGAAAAACATCTAAGTACCAATAAATGCCAAAATATTCTCCCCCTATGAAAGACGACCAACAATCAATAGATATCTATGTAAGGTTCTGAATGATTTTTCACATTACTACCACTCCCCCTTTGACATCAATGCCAGAAATCTGACAAAAATATCAAAGCAATGATATAAACCTCTGAATCTCAAAGTTGACTACTCCCCTTGAGTACTAGCATCACTCATCAATGCCAAAATGAATAATATCTATGATAATGCATGTCGGACTGATGACAAACATTATCAATCAAGTCTCTATCGGAGGGGCAGAAACCCCTAACCTGTCTCTCAAATACTCAAATGATTCCTTAGATAGTGGTTTACTGAATATATTTGCAATCTGTTCTTTAGTGTTCACATAAACCAATTTGACTTCCTATGCTTCTACCTAGTCCTTCAGAAAGTTATACTTTATTGAAATCTGCTTAGTCTTGGAGTGAAATACCGGATTCTTAGACATGTCAATAGTTGTAGAGTTATCACAGTAGATAACTATCGTTTCACTATAATTTACCCTGATATCCTTCAACATTTGCTTCATCCACAAGACTTGAGTGCAATTAGTTGTTGTTGCAACATACTCAACTTCTACAGTAGATAAAGAAATGCATGACTATTTTTATTTTATTTATGAAACCCATTTCTTTCCAAGATAGAAAGCTTCACCAGAAGTGCTCTTCCTGTCATCAGTATATCCTTCTCAATTTGAGTTAGTATATACACACTGATAACTCAATGATGAATGGATAGTACCAAACCGGTACTGAAAGGGGGGGGGTGAATCAGTACAAACAAAAACACAATCCTAAATTGGTTTTTTCAGTAGACACTGTGCTTTGATAGACAAACAGTAACACCGGTCCTGTATAGAGTACAGTTGGCAGAACCCAGAATAACTGAGACAAGCATAAACCGATTGATACTTATCTTTTCATACATTCTAATACGTCATTTCCATTTCACCCTAGTGCATGAACAGGTAATCTATCATCAAAAGATATATAAGTAGCTAGATAGTTTACCTTCAACCACAAATCACTCAAACCATCACAAGAATATCACCACACATGACACATAGACTTTTCACGTGGAAACCCAACTGGGAAAAACCACAGTGGGGATGAATACCCACAAGCTATTTTTGAACTCTTCAGAAGTCTGCTCTATTAGAAGCCTTGTCCGATTAAAGACTAATACAATAGGCTCTATTAGGAACCGATCCTATTAGGGATCACCTGGTTAAGGGATGGCTAGAATAGCCAGTTAAGGGTTAAACCCTGTTAGAGGTTACCTTGTTAGAGGATTTCAAGAACTCAATGGTTTTGAGTCACCCTGTTAAAGGATTTACAACAAGCTAGTTAAAGCTACCTTGTTAAGGGATTTCCCAAATGTTGAGGTGGTTAGAGATCAATAGGTATTATAATGATCTGGGAACAACACTCAATTCCAATATAGATCCGCTTTAGCTCCTCTTCACCTTCTGGACTTACACTCGGCAGGTATCACTTTTCTCCTCTGGTCTAGCAAGAATCACATATCTCTTCTCTTGGATATACACACACAACTTTTGCCAACAACCTCTTAAAGGAACACAACATCGACCTTATAGGAAACAGGTAGGTCGGTAGCATAAACCCTAAACCCTAAACCTGTTAAGTTAAGCATTTCAAATGGTTCAATCCTGACCGTTGAGCATATTGCATTAAATGCAATAATCTTGATCCAATCTCAAGATATTCTCCATCATTCATTTTCCACCGATTTCATAGCAATTGATAACCCATCATGCGTTATCATCGTTTACAGACTTTGCACATTCTCAAGGTAGATGGGAACAATCTCCTTCATGCAAGATCCTTCACGCGCACAAGGCTGATGTGGCAAAATGATTTGTTCTTCATTATAATGCTAACTCATCACACAAAGTCACCGGTTGAGCCACACAGGCTTGAAGCACTTCGACCGGAAACCCTGAAGTTGAGACTACCAACTGGTAGTCATACAAAGCTTCCATGCGCCGGTTCCCATAACCACATGCCAGTTCATCTTAAGCAAACACACCACTTCACTTTGGCACAAATACTGGTTCACAGTGTTATACTGGTTCTCACATATACTAGTTCTCTCCTCTTCAGCATATTGACATCAATGACAACATACAATGTCATTATGTCCTCATACCAGTTCACATAATGCCAACAAACTCCCCCTTTGGCATTGATGGAAATATACAAAGATATCTCTCCGCTTCACATCTTCTCCCCTAATTTCTGCAGATATCTTTTTTGCTTCACTTCTTCTCCCCCTTTGACAACAATGCCAAAGTGGAGGCACAAGCTTCCCTATTCCATTATGCTGCTCCCCCTGAGGAGTAGCATCCTTCAACACATCAATCCAAAAAAAAATTGACTATGCAATACTTAACTGATGTGGAGCATATACCTTTAGTTTACTTCCTGAAGGGGCAGCACCCCTAATTCACCTCTTAATTACATAAATGTAGCCTTTGGGAGAGGCTTGGTGAATATGTCTGCTAACTGCTCCTTACTGGAAACATATTCTAGTGCAATCTCTTTGTTCTAAAACTTTTCCCTCATGAAATGATATTTAAGTTCAAAGTACTTGGTTCTAGAATGTAAAACTGAATTCTTGGAGATGTTAGTTGCACTAGTATTGTCACAAAATATACTTACCGGTTTAGATACAGGAAGTTTGAAGCCATTTAATACATGTTTCATCCAAATTGTCTAAGTGCAGTTCATGAAAGCTGCAACATACTCTGCTTTCGCTATAGACTGAGAGATACAACTCTGCTTCTTACTCATCCATGAGACCAGTCTACCACCGAGAAAGAATGCACCACCTGTTGTGCTCTTCCAATCATCTACATTACCAGCCCAATCAACATTTGTGAATACTTTCAAGTTGAAATCCTTGCTATATGGATACCACAATCCATTATCAATAGTTCCCTTTAGATACCTAAGAATCCACTTGGATACAACCAAGTGGGATTCTCTTGGGCTTTTCTGGAACCTTGCAGTAATGCCAACTGCATGTGCAATATCTGGTCTGCTATGCACTACATAATGCAACTTACCAATCATTGATCGGTATTCCTTCTCATCAACCAATGTTGAGTCATCCTCTTTGGATAATTTACAACTGGTCACCATCGGTGTACCAACCAGTTTGCTATCTTCCATGCCAAAGGTCTTTAACACATCTTTGACATACTTGGACTGAGCGATAAAGATTCCATCTTTCATCTGCTAGATCTGTAGTCCAATGAAGAACTTAATCTCCCCTATGAGTGACATCTCAAACTCTTTCTTCATCTCATCTGCAAACTCATGACTCATTTTGTCATCTCCACCAAAGATAATGTCATTAACAAATACCTCACAAATTAGGATCTGATCTCCTTTAGACTTCAAGTAGATATTACTTTCTTCGCTTGTTCTCTCAAATCTAATCTTCACAAGATGGGAGTGCAGGTGTTCATACCATGTTCTAGGTGCCTGCTTTAGACCATATAAGGCTTTATGTATCCTACACACCATGTCACTGTCTTCAGATAGGGAAAACCCATCTGGTTGCTCTATATACACTTCCTCTTCAAGTACACCATTTAGGAATGAAGATTTTACATCCATTTGATATACTTTGAGTCCTTTAAAAGCTGCATATGCAAGAAGCATACGAACTCCTTCCAATCTGGCTACAGGAGCAAAGGTTTCTCCATAGTCTTCTCCTTCTTCTTGGGCATATCCTTTGCACACCAGTCTGGCTTTGTTTCTAATCACTATGCCATCCTCATTCAGCTTATTTCTAAAAATCATTTGGTACCAATGACATTTTTATGCTCTGGTCTGGGTACCAAAGACCATGTACCATTTTTCTCTATCTGGTCAAGTTCTTCTTCCATTGCCTTGATCCAGTCTTCATCTTTATGGGCCTCTTTGAATGATTTAGGCTCAAATTCAGAGATCATACATGAGTTTTCTCTGACCTTTCTTCTTGTAAGAATTCCTGCATCCTTATCTCCTATGATCTGCTTAGGATCATGATTCAGCTTGACATATCGAGGAATGGTCTTGATAGATTCCTCTTGCTTTTCTTCTTCTTCCTCATCTCCATCAGTATCAGCATCTACATCTACCGGTGTAGGAACACTGTTACTGGTACTTGGTTGACTGACAACCAATTCCAAGAAGGTTACAACCGGTTCATTTATCGCTTGCTCACTGTTGGTTTCCTCAATTTTCTCAGAGGTTTCATCAACTCTTACATTGATGCTTTCCATAATTCTTTGAGTCCTATTGTTGAAACACTTGAGAGCTTTTCTCTTCGTGGAATACCCCAAGAATATTCCCTCATCACATTTCGCATCAAATTTGCTTTGGTGTTCGCTCCTCTTAATGTAACATTTTCTACCAAACACTCTAAAGTAGCTAACCACAGGTGTCTTACCGGTCCAATACTCATAAGGAGTCTTATCCTTACCTTTCTTAATGAGTACCTGGTTCATTGTGTAGACTACAGTGCTCACTGCTTCTCTCCAAAAGGTGTGAGCTACCTTTCCTTGAATCTATTGGGTCTCAAATCAATAGATTGGATAGGTTCTAAGGAAATGCCAGTCCCTATGGTCAAACCCTCCAATTGACTCGGCCAACATGTAGAGTGAACCTGTTTGGTTGCTTACTCTCTCACTTTAGGCTCTGTAGGACCTAGGCGGGTATACCTATTCACTGAATGTCTCCAATAAACAGTGCTTTTTATAGCAGATATGTTATCCTAATCTGATATCTCCTGATCTTGAAATGGCATGAGTTCCTTGAATGGAGATATAGCAGACGAGTTCAAGATTGTTGTTATGATAATTGTTTGTTTTGTGTTTCTTAATTACTTCTATAGCTGTCAAAATAACTAATTATGAAAGAAATGATGAGTATAACTTGAGATTTTAGCCAGTGCCTTCTTCACTGTTTGGGTTACAGAGTCATCACAATTTTCTTCAGGACTTATAGTGCGAATCTGTGAGACAGTTTTTTTAATTCATCCCTTATGAACCTGTCAGTTACTATTTCTTTTAAAACCAAATGAATGCTTATATTATATGCTGATTGAGTGAATTTAACCCTACCCTTAAGGGACCAGTCAATTAAGCTTTGCAAGGAACGATTACAATCCGCAAGCAGAACTTTTGTTGCAACATTATAACATAAAGCATAGATCTGATCTTAAGAACATGAATAACCTTATCTTTATCAGACAATATCACAGACGATTGCCAAAAGAAAATGAAATAATCCACAACACATATGCAAGGAAACAGTAGATCAAGATTTGTATTCCATTATAGTTTGTACACAGAAGACTTACAGGCTGTTGCTGTTTCGCTCCTAATCCTATCTAATTATTTTTTTTTTCTACATTACAAAAATCATTCTCATATATATATGAGGACGAAAGTTTTTCACGAAGAGACACGACTTTTCAAAATATTAGTCGTTAACTTGAGTGTTTCTAAACTTAAGCAAAAAGAGATTCAAAAGCCCCAAATGATGAATGTAATCATCGTCTTTGAATGTTCTGATTCGAGGCGTTTGCTTTTTTAATTCATCCCCTAGCGTCAGGTACTTGAATATTATCTGGTTGACGGTAGGGGCCATATCCTTACTCCGATCAATTTCTGACAAGGCCCAATCCTTGACGCTGACAAGTTCCTTTCGCAAATCCTCCAAGGTTATTACCTCTCCTTCCTTGTAGACGGAAGGCATTCCAACGGGTTTTTCATCATCTAATTCTTTTAAATCTCTTCTCAGCATATCCTCGAGTTTGACATGATTATCCATATACGCGTTACCCTCAGCCTTTTCTTCTGGCGTCATGGTATCGTCATTGCTTAGTACCCCCCGCAATCGTGCTCTTAACCGTTCATGCTCTGTTAGCACTTTTATTGTTCCATTGTAAACTATCCAATATGGTTCGACCTGTAAGAGCATGGTGTTAAACCGATGTCCTATGATGTCGTTGACCAATTTGTCCATCTTTTGCTGGATATTATCTGCGCGTTTATTGGCCTTCTCTGCTTGATATTTCCAGTACAGGGCATCAGAGACGTCATCCAAGCTGCGTCCTGTGGGGTATGAGGTGTATTCGCTGATAGGAGTCCCTGTTTCTAATTGCAATACCTTTGCTTGCAGCTTCTGATTTTCCTCCTTGGATTTTTCATATAATCCCTTGTATGTAATGTTCTCTCTGACCAAAAACTCTGTCTGGTCCAAGTTCAATCTTGCAACATCCAGGTTGAGCTTTGCAGTGACCTTAGGATCAGTCTTTCCAACCTAATGAACCATGAGATGCCCAAAGGTTTCTTCTATATCCACAATGATTGGCCTCTTCCCTTTTGGATATAGTGCCCACTGTAGGAGAGCCTTTTTGTCTGGATCATATCCAGAGCCTAGGAATAGTTTATCTACCTCCTGGGGCAATACCTGCTGATTCAAATCTTGTTTTTTCAAAAAGCCATCAAATAAGAGTGCTGAGTTGATATCCCAACCAAAGAAGATGATCACACCGGCCTCTTTTAATAATTTCCTCCCTTTTTCAGGAGTCATGTCTTTCATGAGGACATCAATTTCATCCTGTAATCTCTTCATCTGTTCCTCCTCTGGTTTTCCAGCCATGCTTCGTTTGACATGAGCCCCTTTGTATTGATATAGAAATGAAAGGAATTCCCTAGAGGAGGCGAATCCATCATCAGCAACAAAGTCCTCATGCTCAGTCATTCTTATGTCAACAACATCCTTGATGTTGATTTCTCCTGTGTCCATGTTCATTTCTATTTCGAAACCAGGAGGATAATCCTCTCTAGGAGAATCAGGTGGGATACTACTGGCGGTTGATTTCGGTGACATGTGAGCTAGGGGCTGACTATCCTTCTCAGTATTAATGAAGTGAAGGAATTGTGAAGGAACTCTGTGCATAATTTCAGCTTCATGTTGAAGCAGCCTTTTAGCTACTTCCAGAGGATCTTGGAGATTTCCAATTAGGTCTCCATCTATCATTCCCCTTGCCCTTTTCCATTTGTAGGCCTCCCAGACTAACTCACTCTTTCCTTTTAAAGCTTTGGCCTCCTCTCGCTCAAGGTTCTTAATTAGGTCGTCTGGCATTTTGGCCATATGTATCCCAGCTTTGAGTTTCTGTGAGGCTCTGGCAGCTCTTATATATCCTTCGGGATCAAAATTCTCCCTAGGCTCACCCAGAGTCATGCCATAGTAATTTAATTTATTCTGTAATAAATGATAACTCTTTGAACTTTTGACAATGAAATCAGAGAAAACTAATAAACCTGGAACAATAGATTGTTTACCAAAATCAGTTAAATGTTTAGCACTGGTAATAGACAATTGCCTTATAATCTCCAAGCTATCCACTCTGTCTGGCACCGTAATTGGAAGCATGTGCGGTTGCCCTTCATATCCAAATACCCTTATCTCTATGTGATTATCATGGTAATATCAATCACCCCAATTATGTTCAATCTGTGACTCTGGAGAGAAATCCTTTGGCCTAAGGAACCTCTTAATTTCATGGGACAAAGTATAATCCTTGTGTTGTCCAAAAGCTGCACTGAGAGGTTTCACAAAGTATTCTTGAAAATGCCAATATTGGTTGTTCATAAACCTCTGGTCCCATGCTGATACCCACAACTGAACCGGCTTCTTCAGACCATTCTTATCATAAGACCTGATGCTGAACTCATCTGGCCAGAAGTTAATTTCTTGTCCACAATAAAGAAGAATATGCATTAGCATGGAGTATAATGAAAAGTGAACATTCACAAGGTCTCCTTTCAATTTTTCCAGCCCATGATTCAAGGCATCCGCAACATAAGTAGAAAAATCAAATGACCTAGGGTCTTTTGATTGAATATCAGCACACAGAACCATAATCCCAATATCCATGAGTGGATGAGCCTCTAGGCCTAGTACTTGGGCTGCAGTATAATACGTATATTTGAAATATGGATGGAAGTGGTTGACATCAAATGGCACCTTGTCATTTTTGCCAAATTGAACAAATGACCCACCCACTTTTGGCCTGTGAACAGGTAGCCTCCAAGTCCTGTAGATATTTTCCAAACTAAAGAATTCCTGTGAAAGTTTCTTCATATCGATGCTCTCCTCGACTTCCCAGTCTAGATCAAAAACCATATCAATAGTCTACTTGTTGATTACTACTAATGTATTCCCTCTGTAATCACATATGGTTTTAGTTCTCGGGTTGTAGCAATCTACCAGAGCTTTCATTAATTCTACGTCTACAAACACATTTGGAACTACTAATTTGCCTAAGTTCCTCTTCCATAGATTACTAATGGGTTCAGGTGCATCCCGTCTTTTGTAACCAAACAAAAATAACTCATGCCCTCTTATCTCAGTCCAAATGTCTCCTAGATTTTCAAATTTGTCCTCTAATCCTTCTTCTTCACTTTTAATCTTTTTGGACCTTACACTAGACGATGGACACTGGTCTAATAAGTCCTGAGTCAAAGCTCTCCCTTCTTTCTTCTATCTCTTGGGCTTCTCTTCAGGGTTTAACTCTTTTCCTTTCCTACTCTTTTTAGAAGAAGAAGATGAAGGTTCCATAGTTACAGTAAATAAGAGAGACAACACTTACTTGGTAGAATGCTCAACTCTTCTAGTTATCGTTTGCAAATCTCTGCAAGTTCTTCACAGCTTCCAATCTCTTAGCATCGATCTGATTCTTACGAAAATTCACTCAGTTCAACTGTAATTGAATGGGCAACTTGTGTACAGTTAATGTTCTGCATCTGTAACGGCTACTCAAGTGTTTTAAACTTAATTGCAGATGTGACACTTTTCAACTGGGCCTTGAAACTCCTTCGCGGGAAGTACAGTCTGCTCAAAGTGTGCGCGTTTCAAGTTATCGATGAAACCCTTGTCTTCAGTCGAGTGTTTGAATCTTCCATCGAAAGCTTATTCTCTTTGATACAACTGTTTCGGTGAAAATCTTACGTCGAAAAGCCGCTTTTAAGACTCATCGAAATCACTTTTTCATCGATAGTCCCCTTTTTCGACAAGTTGCTCGTGAGTTTCATCGATGCCATACTTTCGATGAGTTTCTTTCTTCGGTGAAGGCTTATGAGTGTTCATCGATATCCCCTTTTCATCGATATCCTCTTTTATTGATGAAAAAGCTTTTCTTTTGTTCGACACCACGTTCATCGATGAAACTTGCATTTCGATGAATGTATCTTGAGTTTCTTCGGTAACGACATTCCTTCGAAATCACCTTTTGCCTTTTTCACTTTTTGCTTTTACCTTTTCGATGAAACTTGGAGTATCGATGAGCGGTTTCTTGCGTTCATCGAAGGTAACTTTTTGCCGAAATACCTTTGCTTAATGCTTTATATGCCCTGTGTCGATGAAAACGCTCTTTCGATGAAACTTCTCCTGCAGTGCTCGATACAATTTACTGGCCGAAATATCCATTAGTCTTCATGCTTATGGAAACATATATTATTATTTTTTTTATTTTTATTTTTTTAAAAATAGTGCTCAACAGAATCAACATAGTTCTAGCTACTTCAACCATAGTTCGGTTATTCCTCTCTACTAGGCCATTCTGCTGTGGAATTCGAGGGGTAGATAGTTGCCTCTTGATGCCATGTTCTTCACAGTACTTGTTGAATTCCCCTCCTTGATCAGTTTTCAGGCACTTGATCCTTTTACAGCTTTCCTTCTCCACTAATTCTCTGAAAGCTTTGAACTTTACAAAAGCTTTAGACTTGTCTTGTGACCCACATCATTCTTGAGTAGTCATTAGTGAGAATCATGAAGTACCTATCACCCTACACACTTCTAGTTTTCATAGGACCACACAAATCAATATGCACAAGATCAAGCAAATTCTCAGCAGTGAAAGGTTTACCTTTGAAGGTTGAGGAAGACATTTTCCACAATTGACACTCTCTGCACAAGATATTATCCGGTTTGCTTAAAACTGGAAGCCCTGTTATCACTGATTAAAATGGACTTTTCCTTTCCCATAATTGACTATGATTTTGAAATATTGAGTAAGGCGCATTTTCAATTACTTCAGCTCTGTGTTAGGTCTTAAGGGTTTAGGGTTTTTCATTTTAAAATCGCCTAATGTATGATAAAAATGCTCTGGTTTCTTACCCTTCCTTACTTTATCCACTTAAGTAACGAGTCCTGGGATCATAGGAAGTGTCCCCCCTTGTTTTTTGCCTAGGCAGTCATGTGAATTAATCACAAAAATTTATGCCTTATGTGTTTTCCTCCTAAAGTTGTCGGGCCCAGTAAGTAGTGCGCATCTCGTGGATGGATCTATGGCTTTCACTATTTCACTAGGCGAAGTTGCGCGTGGTTTAAAACCCATGAAGTTGTGAAAAGGCTTTGCGTTCTAATTGGCGATTTTGGTCTTGTCTAAAGAGGTCTCATCTTGTCCAAGATCCAATGGCTAGTGTTATTTCGCAGCCTGAACCTGCAAGCGAAATACCTTTCGCGAAATAGCAAAAGTGTTTGGTGGGACCCTGCATGCGAGGATTTTCTAAGTGACTAAAAGGTGATCAATTCCCTTTTGATCTGAAGGTTCACGTTATTTTGTAGGATGAAAATGCTCGACAGTTATCTTTCATGAAGTTGTGAAATGACTTGGCATTCCATGTAGACAGTCCAGCTAGTCGAGAGGGCGAGAAAGATGGTGGCACGTGGCATAGGCTACAATAGTCAGCAAGCCAGGTCTAAGAGCTAAAAGGTGGTCCCAGAGGTGAGTCACGTCATGGGATAAGAGGTGACGTGGCCGATACAGGTGGTAAGAATTAATTGGAACCTAGTGTTTTCTCTCGGCAAATGAAAGACTGACATGTCAGCTCTGAAAGTAATTAGATGCCAGGTGTTCGAAGTTGAGTCAGAGGGCCCACATCTACCGGAGCCTGTTTAGATGGTTAAGCACCGAACAAGTAGAAAATGATCTGACGGCCCACGTGATTTTGCAACGATAAGATGCTCGTGCTTTATACCCTGCGAAATGGCGAAAAGGTTTTTCGTCCCCAAAGGCAGATAAAACATAAAGTTAAAAGAGGATCGACTTTGTTTTGATCCAACGGCCGGTGCTATTTCACAGTTGCAAGATGCTTGAAGGATTTGCTTCGCAAAATAGAAAAAGTAAAAAGGGTTCATCCAAGTGTCATGATAGATGGTGACATGTCTATAGACACGTAGTTTTAGAAGAAGTTGTGGGCCCGCCAAGGTGGAACCGATGGTATAAAGGAAAGACACCCAGTCGACGTTGAGTTGAATGCGAAAGGTTTTTCAAAGCTAGTAGTTGAGTGCCACATGGTAGCACATAGCCAATAAAGAAGTGGGACCCAGTGTGGAGCCAAGGTTGTTAGTTAGTGTAACGGCCGATCAGGTTTCTTTTGATCGGATGGTTGGCGCTATTGCGTACGACTAAAGTGCTCGATGGTTATGCTTCGTGAAGTTGCGAAAGAGCGAAAGGAAAGAATTGCAGGAACGTTGTGGCCCATTGGAGTGAAAAATACTAATTCTCCCATGAATTCAATTTTGAAAGGACAGCCGAAGCATGCGGAATCAATGTTGTAGTTAAGACTTTGGGTATAATATATGATTTCCTATCAATCGGATAAAGGTATCTTTTTAAAGAATTGTGTAGGGAAAAAGCGAGACTAGGTCAACATACCCTAATCCTACTCTTTGACACACATTACGGAATACGAAAGAGCCTAGAGATATCGCACAATTGGCTACTTCTTTTGGTGAAAGAGAGAGCCACGGGATATCTATTAGGATTCCTATTCCCTTGTTGAAATTGTAAGATCAAGTAATGCAAGTTCAAACCCTAATCTCAAAATGCAAGTATGAACTAATAACAAGATTGCAGAATTGAGATTAAACATTGAATAGCTGTAAGTACAAGGATGAAATAAGAATGCAGATATGTACCCGAAGTCAAAATCGGACTGAAAATGTTCAGGACGGGGGCGCGGGCGCCATTGTCCTGAAAACTGCACCGGAAACCACTGTTCTGCACTCTGAAACACTGTCTGGAAACTGTCTGCAAACTGTCTGTCCGGAGGACCAGGGCACCCAGTGCCTCTGTCCCAGGGACCAGGGCGCCCAGCGCCCCTGTCCTTGCAGGACTAGGGCACCCAGCACCCCTGTCCCAGTCTCCTGCTCTGTAATTTCACATAGAGTGTTGTTCCAACTTTCTCTCTCCGGATCTGTATCCCTCGGCGTCGTCCGAATCCCGAAACCTGCAATAATATCTAAAAAAGGGGGAGGGGCGGCTATATAGGGTTTTGCCTTAGTCAAACCCCCGCTTTGGTGATTTCCACCTCCATGAATAGCCAAGTTGTTTTGTAAAATGTATTGTGTGTGCAAACCTAGTGTGTGTGCAAGGTCCAAAATGCAAGAAAGCAAACTAGAGCAACCTAGAAAGTAAACCCTAATTGCTTGCAAATGATAATGTAAATGCTCTAAATCAAGATGCAATGTGATCTAAAGCATGAATAAATGATGTATCAAAGCTTATGTAAAGACATGAAAACAATACAAAATCATACCCAACCCTCAAGGGAGGAGTAGAAGCCAATCTTCAGTTGGTAATCTCCTATTGTTCTTCAATGTCTTCCAAGCCCTAAGTGGATGAATGAATTTGATAGATGCTTGATAAAAAGATGTTGAATGTTGTTGAAGTCCTCAAAGATCTACTCTTTCACTGCATATGAAGTTCCTGGAAACAAAAATCCGATCCTTCCAAATGAAGAAAGAGAGCTCTTATGTATGAAACCCTAGGTCGTAAATTCGTATTTTGGCTGACCTAGAGATTGAATATCCTACCAATTTCTTGGGGTTAAGCTTTATTTTATGATTGGATCGCGCTCCTAAAATTTTGGGAAAAATGTCCGGGACCATGTGCACCGGGCGCCACAGTCCTGGCAACTTTTCACCAAATTTTCAGGGCCGTCGGATATGATGATTTTAGAGAGAATCCCGAAGTTACAGGTGATTTCGAGATGTTTTGACCCCGAAACCAAGCCCCAAGTTCGAAATAGGACTTAATTAGGGTTTTTGGTTGAGTGATGTATTGGAGGAATAAAATGCGAAGGGCGCGCTTTAGTGAAAGGGCCCAACTTTGTGATGATGAAATAGGACCTTAGACCTAATTAATTTGATTAATTAAGTGCTTAAGGAGAAATGCAATGCAAAATGCAGAACGCACTAAGGCGGGTGCTAAACTAGGTGTGAAATTGTACCACCCTAGCGAGTGCGTACAATTTACGACACTACATTTATCCCCCACTTTAGCAGTCATATGAGTACTACGTGCATATGCAAGCTAAAGTACAGAAAAGTAAACATTATTTGAAAAAGGATATATCCATAAGTTGTCGGATGAAGCCCCCAGCGGTATCTGCAGTACACAGTTAGGAACCGCACCCTACAAAACACACGTTAGATCACAAAATCACCTAATGCTTACTAGGGAAAGTGATGAAATCTGTGAGTAGCTATATGCCCCCCCTGTTTCGACTTGCTTATTAGGGAGATGAAAGAGGGTAGCATGTTTACTTGTGACAAATTGTGTAATAGAGTATTGATGAGGGGTGTTCACTAAATAGGCTTCATCAGAGCACTTTTTGGAACATCCCAAGAGTAGGAGAAGGAAAATACAATTCCAACGCAACAAACGGCTCAAAAATCGCATCTCCCAAACTCAAGTTATGATAAGATGAATGAGAGAGGAAAAATTAGGGTTTCACAAAGTAAAAATAAACGAACGAGAGTATATACCTCGAAAGTGACACTTGTATTCGTCACTTTGTTGATTCTCAGTACTATTCATTACAGCGGAGCCCACATAGCCATCATCATGCCTTCACAACGACTAGAGCGTCCCACGAGGATCGAGATCCTGCGCCAGGCCATGATCGACGATGAGCCACTGGATGAGGTGAGTTGACTGAATGTTTGACTTTTGATTTTTCACATGTTTGACTTTTTCGTGATCGTATGCGGGCCTCGAAGGCTGACCGGGGCCCACCCAGGGTGCCATGGTCCCTGAGGGGTGCCCTGGTCCCCCCAGGGTGCCATGGTCCCTGACAGGGGCGCCATGGTCCCTGCAGGGCACCATGGTTCCCTCAGGGCGCCATGGTCCCTAACAGGGTGCCATGGTCCCCAATCAGGGCCTAGCGAGAGGTTACAAGGCTAGCATACAATGCACAATAGTTTGCATTTGCGATTTTGATGATCGAGTACTGATTATCGTCATGTTTTCATTTTGCAGGGTCTCCCGTACATGAGAGAGCACACAGCGGGACATATTCTTCGTACTTTGCGAGATCAGATTCCGCGGCTGACCCAGTCAGAGAGAGACACACTATCAATTGTAGGATTGTGGTACATGATTCTGATGCCGGCCATTCGATTTCATCCTGCGATGCTGATGGCCTTGATGGAGCGATGGGATCCTGACACATGCACCTTCCACCTTCCAGTAGGAGAGCTGACGATCACACTCGAGGATGTGTACCGTATACTTCATCTTCCTATCAGAGGAGCGACAGTTACATACATGATCGATCGGTCAGCGGAGGATCATCAGAGAGAGCAGGTGTATTGCATAGGGAGAGTCATGCCAAGCGAGACGAGAGGTCGCATCATGCTCAGTTGGCTCTTACATCCTACAAGGGAGGTACCACTTCTGAGACGCCTTATGATAGCCATCATAGCACTAGCCGTCTGCCCTAATGGGCGAGGGACACACATGCATGGGGGCCTCACATGGTGTATCAGAGTGATGGAGAGACACAGGAGAGTGTATGCATGGGGTCGGATTATGCTAGCACATCTCTATCACAACCTTGAGGAGTATGTATTCGGACAGGGATATAGTTTGATGACATGCACACTTCTGCAGGTGTGGATTTTAGAGCACTTCACATGCACTAGGCCCGTCGGCTTCCCACTGAGTACAATGAGCGAGCGACCTAGGGTGTTCGCTTATCCACTTACCAGCAAGTGGAGATTTGGAGATTTGTTATATTGGAGAGTGATTATTGACAGACTGACAGCCGAGGTGATAGTGTGGAGACCTTACCTACTGATGCACAGATGGGATGGTATGGAGAGACAATTAGCATGTCTACAGAGGAACCGCCTACTGCGAGGATGATATGCACACATCATAGTCCCTTTCTACTTTGACCGAGTACAGAGGTAGTTCAGACTAGAGCAGTGTGTTCCAGTCGATGTGCCCATCTATACTCAACACTCACGGGTCCTTCCCAGACCTGGAGCAGTAGCGAGACCGACGGTAGATGAGATTGAGACGACAGACTTAGAGGGATCTGATCAGGATGTAGTCACTGACTATTCTGCAGAGCCTGGAGCACAGCGTAGATATGTTTCATGGTTCATGAGATCATATCCAGGTCCTATCTTTCCACCAGATCATCCGACAGGCTATCCAGGCCCATGGAGACATGGAGACCGAGATGAGGATGAGGGATCCAGGTCAGAGGAACTAGAGGAGGGAGAGGATCATGAGGAGGCGGAAGATCCTGATCCACCTACAGGCGATCAGCCCAGTGACGAGGAGGAGGAGGATGAGGATGCAGATAGAGAGGAGGATGAGGAGGATGCAGGTGATGATGCAGATGAGGACGAGGATGATGATGACGAGGAGGACGACGAGGAGGAGGATAGAGATGATGAGGAGGAGTCGGATGCAGCTCCCCACCATTCAGGAGATGATACCATAGCTCTGGATCCACCCCCTATTCTCCAACAGGGGGAATAGGAGGCGATACAGAGACCTATCACCAGTACCGTCCAGCCTACACCCATCATGGATAGAGTATACAAGCGAGGGGAGCCTAGCGGTTCTCAGTCACAGATACTACCATATCATGATCCCTACTGGCGCAAGGGAGATCCAGGTATAGTAGGTTTATATTGATTGATTAATGTTTTGATGATATAGCATGGTACTAACAAAAAATCTATTCTACTACCACAGCTAATGTGCAGGAATGGCGTTCCTTGATTCAGCAGGCAATGACAGACATTTCCATGATAGCACAGATCCCCAGTTCCTCATAGATTGCCTATAGGCCTCAGGGGAACGCAGGTCAGCATGAGGATTTGTTTTTCCCATTCTGAGTACAGGTAGATATATGGAGGGAGAGAGAGAGAGTCCTATCAGAGGACCTCTAGCAGGCGTGACAGAGAGAGAGAGTCCTATTAGAGGACCTCCAGCAGGCGCAGCAAGATCTAGCAGCGGCTCAGACCGAGGCTACCACCTACCGTGCGATCCTTATGGATAGGGATCGTAGGAGTTCCTCTCGGAGTCACTCATGATCTGTATCGCGCTACACACCCATGGGTCCACCTTCACGGCCAGACCAGGAGGGAGCATCCAGTCGACACTCTCCAGCCACTAGCCCTAGGGATAGGAGATGATTTTATGATGTACAGTGACCTAGATTTGTATACGATCCACACATATATATGTATATATACATGCTTATCTTTTGTCTCAAATGTGTTATCTTTAATGCTTAAAACAATGTATGTTTTGTTTTGATTAAATCTAATACATTTGGTAGATGTACATGTATGTTCAGAATTTAATTGCCATGTGATTGATTTCTCAATGCTCCATGATTAAATTGATACATGTGTGACTTAATTAAAATATTTAATCAAGTGCTACATTGATGATAAGGAAGAAATATGCATTAAGTCTAAGAATCATATAACTAAAGTGATTTAATTTTGAACTTAAACACAACATGATACAATTCTACTTAATACATAAAGACACTATATAATATGCTAGCATAATAGGAATGTAAATCTTTTACAATTTACATAAATGAATTCAAGACAAACTATAAAGTAAGAAGACATGCTTGTCAGGAACGAAGCAATATAGATTAAACAACATAACATTTAATTCTATTTTGCTTTAATTAAGAAATACTAACATATTATCCAATGTTGAAGAATTGAAAAAAAGAAGATAGATGAAGAATGAAGAATTAAACATAATATCTACGCAAGTGCATAGCATTAATAGGTTCTTTAAGAGGCATACCGTCTACATCCGCTATTTTGTAAGCACCTGATCCATAATCCTCAATAATGATATATGGTCCAAGCCAATTAGGACTAAATTTTCCCTTTTCTGCAGGCAAGGCATTCACATTGCGCTGATTCTCATAAAGGACTAAGTCACCTACTGAGAAGGAACGTTGAATAACCTTGTCATTATAGATTCGTTGTAGAGTTTTGTGATACGCTTGAATATGCTCAAGAGCGTTTATGCGTTGTTCATCAAGCATCTCAAGTTGTTGAAGTCGTTGTTCCCTATAAGAGTCATCATCTACTATACCTTTGAGAGAAACCCGAAGTGATGGAATTTCTAACTCTAAGGGCATAATAGCATCAGCACCATAAACAAGATTATAAGGAGTAGTTCCCGTAGCAATTCGTACACTCGTTCGGTAAGCCCAAAGAGCATAGATTAGCTGGTTACTCCAATCCTTACCATGCTTATTCACGGTTTTACGAAGAATTTGTTCAATTATCTTATTAGATGATTCGGCTTGACCATTTGACTGAGGATAATATGGTGTAGAAAATCGATGTTTGATATGATACTTCTCAAGGAATTTCTTCACGTCCTTGTTCTTAAATGATGTCCCATTATCTAAGATAATAGTAGAAGGTATCCCGAATCGAGAAATGATGTTTTCTAGAAGAAATTGACAAATCACTTCAGCAGTGGTAGAGCGAAGGGGAATAGCTTCTACCCACTTCGTAAAGTAATCTGTTGCGGTTATAATGAAGGTGTGTCCTTGAGATGAAGGAGGAGAGATTTTACCAATAAGATCCAAACCCCATGCGGAAAAAGGCCAAGAAGCTACTTGAGAACAAAGTTCTTGGGCAGGAGCATGAATCAGATTATTGTGTTGTTGACATTGATGACATTTTTTAACAAATGAAAAGGAATCCTTCTGCATAGTTTGCCAATAGTATCCCATACGAAGCAATCTATGAACCAAGGATTTGCCCCCAAAATGCCCCCCACAGGCACCTGAATGTGCCTCTTCAAGAGCAACAGGGATTTCCGACTTGTTAAGACAATGAAGGAGAAGACCATCATAACCCCTTCGGTATAGGACATTAGAAAGAATGATATACCTAGCAGACAGCTTGCGGATTCTAGCCCTAGTGTTCCTATTAGCAGAATCAGGAAAGGTACCATCAGTCAAATATCTTACGATATGCGAGTACCATTCGTCTGAGTCTACAAAGTTACAACATGTTACCAAGCTAGAATCATCTTCAATAGCCGGAGAAATAAGATTGTGAATAACGAAATTAAGATCGACCATAGGGTCCTCTAAAGATACTAGAGAAGCCACACATGCCATTGCATCCGCATGTCGATTATCTTTTCGAGGAACGGGTTCCATAGTATAAGAATCAACATTTTGTAATCAAGAGACAGCAAGGTCTTTATATTGTGATAATTTGTCTTGTTTTGCTTGATATATTCATGTTACTTGTCTTATAATCAATTGCGAATCTCCATAGATATGTATGTGTTTTATATTCAGAGCTAAGGCTGCTTTTATTCTCGCTATAAGAGCCTCATACTCAGCAATGTTATTGGTACACAGGAAATTTAGACGATAGGATAAGGGAATGGGTTTCTTTGTAGGAGAAATCAGAACAACACCTACCCCCGATCCCGTACGACACTTAGAGCCATCAAAGTATAACTCCCAAGTTTCATCTCTCTCTATAGAAAGAATGAAGTCATCAGGAAAGGACTCAGGGTTAGGGAAGGAGAAAGGTGAAGGGGCCTCAACTAAGTGATCGATCAACGCTTGTCCTTTAATTTCTCTTTGTGAAACAAATTTAAGGTCAAATTCAGTTAACATCATAACCCACTTAGCTAGACGTCCTGATAAATCAGTTTTAGAGAAAAGATGCTTCAAAGGATCAAACTTAACCATGACATGGACTTCTGAATTTAAAAGATAATGTCTCAATTTCTGAGTCGCAAATACCAAGGCCAAGCATTGTCTTTCTATCGCAGAATATCGGGTCTCATAATCGAGTAAGGTACGACTTATGTAATAAACTGGACATTCCTTACCATCTTTATCATGTTGTGCCAACAATGCTGTGAGAGCATGAGAGGAAGCAGCTATATACAGAAGGAAGGGTTTAGAAGGTTCGGCAGGTTGAAGAATAGGAGGACTATCCAAATACACTTTTAAATCTTCAAATGCTTGCTGACAATCCTCATTCCATTGAAAAGTGATATCCTTTTTAAGAAGTTGAGTAAAAGGAAAGGTACGATCCGCAAGTTGAGACATGAACCTACGAATAGCTTGAATCTTTCCTTGTAAGCTTTTAAGTTGAGACACATTTCTAGGAGGTGGCATGTTGACAATAGCATCTATTTTCTTAGTATCCACCTCAATCCCATGATGCAAAACTATGAATCCTAATAGTTTTCCACTATCCACACCAAAAACACATTTTCGGGGATTCAAGCGCATGTGATATTTACGAATTCTTTCAAAAATTTGGCGGAGGATTTTAACATGATCCATGCGAAGAAAGGATTTAGCTAAAATATCATCAACATAATCCTCTAAAATCTTATGCATATAATCATGAAAGATAAGGGTCATTGCTCGTTGATAAGTTGCACCGGCGTTTTTAAGTCCAAAAGGCATCATTATCCAACAAAACGTACCCCAAGGAGTGGTGAAAGCAGTTTTGAATTGATCTTGAGGGTTAATAAAAATTTGATTGTAACCTGAAAAACCATCCATGAAGGATAGCAAGGCATGTCCTGCCGTAGAGTCAACTATCATGTCAATGTTTGGAAGAGGGAAATCATCTTTCAAGGAAGCTTTATTCAAATCTTGAAAGTCAGTACACATTCTTATTTTGTTATCTGGTTTAGCCACAGCGACAATATTTGAAATCCATGGGGAATAGTCAATAGGGCGGATAAATCCAGCCTCCAATAATTTTTCAATCTCAGCTTTGACAAGCAGAGCCACCTTAGGATTCATTTTTTGAATCTTTTGTTTCACGGGCTTAGCATCAGGAACTAAGACAATATTATGAGTAACGATCTTCGGATCTATACCAGGCATGTCAGAATATGCCCAAGCAAAGATCTCAGGGAATTCATGCAATAGTTCTTCATATTGTTTTTGTTCCTCTTCATCCAAACATTTCCCAATTTTAATAACTTTCTCTTTGTTGCAAGGATCCATCTTAACATCAAGGGTATCACTTATGAGAAGATTACTTTGTTGAGGAGTATCCTTTAACTGAGGGAATTCTTTCACAATCTTATCATTATCAATCTCTTTTCCAAAATAGGCTTCAATGTTCAAACAATAAGGGAGTCCCCTATTGTGATGATAACGAGGAAGAGTGTCATAGGCTCCCAAGAACTCAGCTAAAGCATCGTCGGTAGGGAAGATATCCAAAGCACAATCACCCGAAGGATCCCCATCAATATACTCAGGGTGTTGCATTGATATAGATGTAGAAATAGCATTAACACTAATGCATGGTCTTTTAGAAGCTTTAGTACGCCTACAGGGATTATAGCCAAGTCCAAAGGCATAATTGTGAAAATTAGTCTCTAGAGGAACTCTTATCCCTTGTTCATTAGCACCACAACCTTTTCCATGATACCCATGCTTAGCGAAAATGTGAAAACCACGACCATAACGATCAGCCATTTCAGGAAGAGAAGGTGGTTTTTCATAAGACAAAGAATCAAACTCTTCATAATTATTGATGTGAGAAGAAGAAGTTTGAGAAGCGGCCACAAAATTATTACTCATAGATTCAGGTAAGGTTGATTGATTTTTAGTTTCTTCTTTCTTTTTAACTTTAATTTCTCTAGAAGGAACCTTATATTCACCTACAAAGGTAGGGTTAAAATCAAGAGATCCCCAATCATCCTCTGCGAGAACCTTCTCAGGATCAAAATCCTTTTTATGTGTAGTTTCAAGTCAAGAAGGATCTTCTTCAGGAGTTCTAGACTCATCCAAAGGATTTTGATCATCGGAGAATGAAGACTCATCGATAGGTTTCTTGTTTAAAGAGTCATCACTAGACGAGGATGGCTTAGAAGAATCTCCTTTGGAATTAGATGTTTGCAGACAAGCTTGAAAATTAGTATCACCCATCAAAGTGTATGTCTTATTGTTATAAATGAATTTAACTTGTGTATGCAATGTAGAGGGGACAACTTGCATGCTGTGAATCCAAGGCCTCCCTAATAACAAGTTATATGTTAAATTTCCCGGCATAACATGGATAGGAGTAGGCAAAGTAACAGGTCCCACTATGAGAGGTAAGGTGATGATACCTAATGAAGTCTTAGCCACATTGTCAAAGCCACGAATGGGACGAGAGTCAGGCTCCATAAGAGACGTATCCACATTCATCTTATGCAATAAATTAATGCTACACACATTAAGGCCAGAGCCATTATCTACTAGTGTTCGTCTTATAGCAGTGTCTTTCATGACAACCACAATCATCAAGGGATCATGTTGTTGTTGAATTTCACTAGTAGGCAACTCATCTTGGGTAAACACAATTTGAGCTTTAGGATTCATCACAGAGTTAACAAAAGATGCTATATTACTAGACGTATTCGGTGGAGGAACATTCAAATCTTTCAAGGCATCTTGTAACATTCCATGATGAGCGGAAGAAGTTTGAATCAAATCCCAAAGGGATATCTTAGTAGGGGTAGCTTTAAGTTGTTCTATGAGATCATATTCCTTACCCATAACTTGCGAAATACGAGGAGCTTGAGGAAGAATTGGTTGAGGATTAGGAAGAGAGACTGGAATAATAGGAGGAGGATTAGGTTGCCTATTATTTCTGGTATGATAGGTATGGGCAACCGCATGATAACTCTCTCTAGTTATTTGCTTAGCATAATTGTAAGGACTTATAGGTTTTCTTCCTTGTACAGTGATGATTGGTTTATTCGGGGTGTGAAAGGAATCATGATCATACCTTCCTTGAACAGTAAGGAGAGGTGATTTAGAAACTTGAAAGGTGGGAGAAGGATAAGCTCCTTGGACTTCAAAGAGAGGTTTTTTATGCTCATTCAAGTTTATCATGTTAACCAATTTAGAAGTTTTGTTTTTGTTTAAAGATTTCGATAAAGCCACAAAGTCATCAAGAGCATCATCAAACAAAGCATGATCATATCGGTTAAAAGGTTTGTCTTTTGATTCAAAAGGAGACATCTCCTCATAGAGGGGATTATTGAAAACAACCATGTTACTAGATTCAGGGGAAGAGTGGATAGGAATGTATCCTTGAGAGGAATCATTCGACTTATCTTTCTCATCACACCTAAATGGCATAGTAACAAGGTTTATGAGTTTTTGGTAAAATGAAGGTTTAGCATCCTTAGGGTTTAAAAACTCATCTAAAGCTTCATCTAATTCATCTTGGCTATACTCATAATAATCATCAAAAGCATGAACATTTTGCAAATAAAAATCTGACATTTTGAAAGGATTACATAAAATTTAAACACAAAATGCAAAGAAACACACTCTCTTTTTTTTTTTCTTTTTTTAACGAAAATGAAATGAAAACACACTAAATCTAGATCTAGATCTAATAAATGCAATGCAAGAGGAAGCAATGATAGATTCACGTCGGGTTCACCAAAATGTGTAGGGAAAAAGCGAGACTAGGTCAACATACCCTAATCCTACTCTTTGACACACATTACGGAATACAAAAGAGCCTAGAGATATCGCACAATTGGCTACTTCTTTTGGTGAAAGAGAGAGCCACGGGATATCTATTAGGATTCCTATTCCCTTGTTGAAATTGTAAGATCAAGTAATGCAAGTTCAAACCCTAATCTCAAAATGCAAGTATGAACTAATAACAGGATTGCAGAATTGAGATTAAACAATGAACAGCTGTAAGTACAAGGATGAAATAAGAATGCAGATATGTACCCGGAGTCAAAATCGGACTGAAAATGTTCAGGACGGGGGCGCGGGTGCCACTGTCCTGAAAACTGCACCGGAAACCACTGTTCTGCACTCTGAAACACTGTCTGGAAACTGTCTGCAAACTGTCTGTCCGGAGGACCAGGGCGCCCAGCGCCTCTGTCCTAGGGACCAGGGCACCCAGCGCCCCTGTCCTGGCAGGACCAGGGTGCCTAGCGCCCCTGTCCCAGTCTCCTGCTCTGTAATTTCACACAGAGTGGTGTTCCAACTTTCTCTCTCCAGATCTGTATCCCTCGGCGTCGTCCGAATCCCGAAACCTGCAATAATATCTGAAAAAGGGGGAGGGGCGGCTATATAGGGTTTTGCCTTAGTCAAACCCCCACTTCGGTGATTTCCACCTCCACGAATAGCCAAGTTGTTTTGTAAAATGTATTGTGTGTGCAGACCTAGTGTGTGTGCAAGGTCCAAAATGCAAGAAAGCAAACTAGAGCAACCTAGAAAGTAAACCCTAATTGCTTGCAAATGATAATGTAAATGCTCTAAATCAAGATGCAATGTGATCTAAAGCATGAATAAATGATGTATCAAAGCTTATGTAAAGACATGAAAACAATACGAAATCATACCCAACCCTCAAGGGAGGAGTACAAGCCAATCTTCAGTCGGTAATCTCCTATTGTTCTTCAATGTCTTCCAAGCCCTAAGTGGATGAATGAATTTGATAGATGCTTGATAAAAAGATGTTGAATGTTGTTGAAGTCCTCAAAGATCTGCTCTTTCGCTGCATATGAAGTTCTTGGAAACAAAAATCCAATCCTTCCAAATGAAGAAAGAGAGCTCTTATGTATGAAACCCTAGGTCGTAAATTTGTATTTTGGCCGACCTAGAGATTGAATATCCCACCAATTTCTTGGGGTTAAGCTTTATTTTATGATTGGATCGCGCTCCTAAAATTTTGGGAAAAATGTCTGGGACCATGTGCACCGGGTACCACAGTCCCAGCAACTTTTCACCAAATTTTCAGGGCCGTCGGATATGATGATTTTAGAGAGAATCCCGAAGTTACAGGTGATTTCGAGATGTTTTGACCCTGAAACCAAGCCCCCAAGTTTGAAATAGGACTTAATTAGGGTCTTTGGTTGAGTGATGTATTGGAGGAATAAAATGCGAAGGGCGTGCTTTAGTGAAAGGGCCCAACTTT
The DNA here is from genome assembly GCF_030272615.1 of Cryptomeria japonica. NCBI lineage: Eukaryota > Viridiplantae > Streptophyta > Pinopsida > Cupressales > Cupressaceae > Cryptomeria > Cryptomeria japonica. The sequence goes on along the minus strand of NC_081407.1, from coordinate 885,526,396 downwards.
GTGATGATGAAATAGGACCTTAGACCTAATTAATTTGATTAATTAAGTGCTTAAGGAGAAATGCAATGCAGAATGCAGAACACACTAAGGCGGGTGCTAAACTAGGTGTGAAATTGTACCACCCTAGCGAGTGCGTACAATTTACGACGCTACAAGAATTATTGCAAAGGAGTAGATACAGAGCTATTTTCTTCAGAAACAGAGCAAGTCAATTCAGTTGCAGAGCAAATTCCTTCGAGTGAAGATCAGGTTTTTTTGTACTCTTGTGTAGCAATTTCTGTGTGGTGTGTTTTAGATAAGATATTGATTTGTCACAGAATTATTTGGGGGTAGTATTCATTTCTTACGTTTTCAAAATGGCACCTAAGAGAGAATTTTCTGGGAAAGTCAATTATCCGGAAAGAGCTATTTGTGATGACTTTCTTGAACAGCTCATGTTGTCAACTAACCAGGCATTGAAAGCAAAAGAATTGGTGCCTAGAGCTCCCCGTTTGAAAGGAGGAGAAGGACTATATGACAAGGGTAATTGGTTGAGAGACCCACAAGTAGGATTGTCTGGGTTGGGGTTATTTAAGATTGGATTTGGAATGAGAAATTCTTTGACCCCGCAAAATAGTATTTGGGAATTAGATGCTGGGAAGTTGGTAGTCCCAAGGGTATTTATGGATATGGATTTGTTGACCCAAATTGCACTTAACTATGATCCAGTCACAAGAAGCATTCGGGACATAAATGGAAAAGCCCTTATTGAGATTAATGTTGAAGAATTCAGAAATGCTTTTGGGCTCAATGAGTTTACAAATTTTCTGGAACCCATAAATTTCAAATCATTAGCTCAAATTTATAGTGCATAGAGGAGTCATCTTAGGAATGGGCCTCTCAAGGAATTTTTTGTGAAGATAGGCAGGTTAATAGTTGTGGGACCCAACATAGAAGAGCCCTTTTCATTGAGTATGTTCACCCTTAGGGCTAAGGGAATGTATTGGGCACTTTGCCAAGTTTTGGGAGAAGATGCTGAAGTGAATATGCCCAATCACTACTTGCTAATGATTGCTCAGATTTTGAATCCTTCTCTTGCAGTAACATTTGATTATGCTTCCTTCATTGCTGATGCTATCCATGGAGGGTTGACAGGAATAAAGAATGGAAAGGTGGATAGGCCTTTCGGATGGCACTCACTCCTGATGCATCTATTTCTTTTCAAAGGTGGTGATTATTTTGCCAGTGGATTAGATCTTGTCAAAGAGAAAGAAGGAGAAAAGATGCCAGTACAACTATGGAGTACTGTGTTGTCATGGGATAGAGAGGATGCCAGTTTATTGAAGTTTGATAAATACTTTGCATCCAAGATCAGGACTCTCCTCTGCTCCGAGAACCCAAGAATCCCCAAGGTTCTTTTGGAATTCATAAGACCAAAAGAATTTGCAGAGAACATAAAAATTGTTCACAATTGGGGTGACATTTATCTGTACCCAGTCTCAACAGTCTTTAGAGTTTTTGGTTTTAGAGGCATCCCATTCTTGTTACCCTATCAGGTCCCTCTCAAAGTGGGAATCGTAGAGATCCTTAGACAAATTGGTGGTGTACAAGAGGCAAAACTGACAGGTAGGGGTAAAGGGACTATTTGCCCTACAGTTACCATAGCCCACTAATTTGTAATAACAAAAGGAGGATGGAATTGCTTTGAGGATTTTCTGAAGCCTTATCATTTGTCTACTACAATATCCAGGTGTGCTGATCCCGAAGACTTCTTCAACAACATGTTTAGAAAGAGAGCAGCGTGCAAAGGTAGGCCCCATCAATTTTAGTTTCCTGAAGATCTCATCAGAAATGAGTTTGATCTAGATGAGCAGGAGCTGAGAAAGGAGAAATGGGTGGCTTATAAGAAAGCCTTAGATTTTGTGCATCAGTTTGATGCCCACTATGACCCATTGTCTAGCTTTTTCCCTCTGGAGGAGAAAATAAAGTTTTTAATTGTTTTCTTTGAGGATGTGATGCAGACCCTGAAGAAGAAGAGGGAAGTTGTGATTAAAGGCAACCCTGAAAAGGCAAGAGTGGTCCTAATTAGGTCTGCCTCCACAAAAGAAATCCCTCCTGGTGATTACACCCTACACAAGAAATCTAGTTATAGTGTGTTAATTCCTACAACAGGGGAGCGCTCTACCTCCAAAGGAAAGAGGAAAATACAAGATATCATTGGCATCCAAGAGAGCCCAAAGAAGCAAAGAGTAGGGAAAGAAGTACAATCTAGTACACCTTTGTATTCTCCATCCCAATCCCCTATCCACATAGGAGATGAGCAGGCAGCAACTGAACAACTTCTACAATTAGGCAGTCTAGGAGAAATTGCCTATACATATGATGAAGTAGAGGAGGGTATGCCAGAAGAACCCCTTGCTGCTTAAATGAACATCACTACCACTGAACTCAAAGGCCAAGAGTGGGATCTTGAGATCAGGCAGGCAAGTAATGATTTCTTGGCTGACAACAATTTTGTCACATCAAGAGGATTTTTGCAATTTATTTGGAAACAAAACATAGATAAGTACAACGCTAGATGTGAAAAGAGAAAAGGTGAGCAGCCTAATAAAGATCCAACCCTGGTAGAGGAGGAAATAAAATAAGAGATGATGGAAGAATTCAAGACCATCACCCCCGAGCAGGGGAGAGATATGGTGGCACAAGCTGGAGTGCTTATTCTACCTGAGTGGGATATAGCAGATGCCTTGGTACTAGACGCAGTGAGAAAGGAGACCAAACCCATGGAAGGAATTACATTCAGTAAGGATAATGTTGCACTTGTCATGTGGTCTCTCAAGAGAAATGAGAGTAAGAAAAGCAAAGATGCCCCAGGGTCAAGTTACCTTGGTGGAATGATGGTGAAGAGAGTGCAAACTATAGGGGTGGTGGAAGCTGCTAGCACTGTGCTAGAGATTGCAAAATTTAGTGTTGCAATAGTAGAAAAGGAAGCCAAAGAAAAAGAGATCCTCCAAGTCAAGTTGGAGACAATTTTGAAGGCCTACAACAGTGCTAAGGAGGAGATAAGAGGTAAGGATAGCATCATTGCTAAGCTGCAGAGCCAGTTGACTGGATAGCACCATCAAGGTGAGTCTTCAACACTGATGATCTCCTCTTCTCCTGCAAGACCTCCACCTACTAGCCCTATCATTGAGTTCCCACCATCTCCAGCACCCTCCAGCTCTCAAATGGTTGAGATTACTCCTCAAGAACTAGAATATTTAAAACAAGCTCAGGCCTTGTATGCAAAGAAATATGAGGAGAGAGTAAGGGCTACAATTTCCAGTTTTGCAGATACAATGAGTGCCTCATTGTTATATAATAACATAGGCAAGATTTTGGATATGAGGAATGAGCTCAATAGGGATAAGGCCATTTTGGCACCTATTCTTGACAAGTGGAAGCCCAGAGAGCAGAACTTGGAAGTTATTTGTGCATCTTATGATGAAGCTAGGGCTGATCTTATCATTAAATCCACTTGTTACACCACCAAAGATCTAGTAAAATTGGCAGGAGAAGTAGACAATGCTGACAGGAAGATCAACATGTATAAAAAGAAATATACTGATCAGGTTTTTGAATTGATTCCAGGAGTTTTTGCTAGCCCAAATCAACTAAAGGACAAACAAGTATGGCTTAAATAATTAGAGGCCAAATTGTCAGCCAGAGTAAAAGGAATTATTGATTTAGATGATGCTTCCTTTTTTGTTGTAACAATTCAGGAAATAGAAAGAGTTAAATTTCATTATGGTTTCCTCAATTCAGAGGTTAACAAGATGAGGAATTCCTGGAAAAGGTTGACCAAGGCTAAGACAAAAGTGATTGATTTCATGTGGCCAACTGATGATGTGTACAATGAATGGATAATGAAATATGCCATCCAGGAAGTAGAGCAATTAGAGGGCACTCTGGAAAAGTTGGAGGAGGTTACAGCCGGACATCAAGTTGAAGAAGCTACAGGAGTCGAAAAGAACGTATAACTATTTTTGTAAAAGGGTTTGTAACTTCTTTTGGAAAAGAAATGGTTGTAACTAATTCTCCTAGGAAAGTCCGAAGCTATGTGCATCCATATTGTTATAAATGGATACCAAGACTATGTAAAAAATGATCGCAAAAGAATTGTAAGAAAATACTACAGAAATTTATCTGAGATTTTCTGAGTTTAATGGGGAATATTCAAAAGCTTCTTGTAATACTTTTCTAAAGATAATATCAATATACAGACCATCGGTTTTGAGTAAAGCTTTGTGTCATCTTCGAATGTGTTTACATTTATTTACTATTTCATACTGAATAATCCAAGGTTACTTTGTTTGAATAAGGGTTGCAAGGCAACTTTTAGTAGATGTGTTTGCTAGCTTTTCTCTTTAGGAGGGAAATTAAATATGTAGGGATCACTTCTACCAGTAAATTACCTGCGAGACATCTTGAATCTTGATGAGCATAGTTTGATTTGATATGTATAAATTCTCATGTATGCTAGGCATATATATAGGGATTAAAAGAGGCCGAGCCAATGGGATGTGTGGAGATATTCTATTTGGGGAGTATTGTTTGAATTTTGGTGACTCTGTGACCTTGGATAAGGCACTGGTATTGATCAAGGTTGTCTATTGCATGTTTTTTTGATCAAAATACTAAATATGAGTATAATTTTCATTCCTTTGTTTCAGCTAGTTTCAAGGTGAGTAGATCCACTAGTTTTCTGGACTGGTTTGTTGTGGATTTATCTTTTGAAAGTGTGAATTCAGTAACAAAGGTATACCCGCTTGGACTATGAATAAGTCCGAAGTGTAGAAGGTTAAATCAAACCTTGTCATATGTTGTCCTAAGAATTTCCTTCCCCTTAACATTCCTCTTGCACAAAGTTTAATCATTTTATTATAAGGATGTTGAAGTGATCAGATTTTGAAGACAACAAGCCCTCTAACTGCCTTGATCTTACTGGGCTTCACAATGTTATCAAAGTTTACATGAAAGAGTCTCCTATGCCATATCCAGCTATCATCAAATTTAGCCATAAGACATGTACTTATATTCGCATTCAACTGAAATAGGTTACCTTTGGTCTACATGCCGGTGGCCACCAGTTCACCATTCTTTCCTTTGATTCTGCACACTCCATTCTTGAATTCCAGAGTGAGACCATTGTCATTCAGCTGGGAAACACTCAGAAGGTTGTGTCTGAGACCATCATCCCAATACACATTGTCAGCACTACTCTTTCCATCCAGAGAGATGGACCCTCTGCCTTTGACCATACATGGTGCATCATTACCAAAGTGAACCACACCACCATCATACTCTTCCAAGGATAGAAACTTGCTCCGGTCACTAGTCATATGGTGAGAACACCCACTGTCAATAATCGATTCATTGGAATTATCAAACTAGGAGACAAGATCATTATTGTCTGACACATCTTCCTTGACAGCAACAAACACAATATCTTCATTTTCTTCATCTTCTGATTCCTCATCTATGACACCTTCATCAATTGCCACAAAACAGTTTCTCCGGTTTCCTCCTTTGAATTTCTTGAACCTTTCTAGTTTGTCCTTGTTGTCTCTATTAGGATAGTTTACAGCTATATGTCCTATCCGATTGCAAGAAAAGCATTTCAAAAGGAGCTTACCTTTTTATTTGTCAGTTCCTTTAGGGAGTTTCTTGGCAAGAAGAGCTTCAAATGCCATCAAAATCTTCTCATCATCCTTTTCTCTGCTCTATCTTGGTTCACCATTGGTGCTAGCTTCTTTTCCTTTTCTGGATGGTACAACAGAGCTGATTCAGTCTTTTGAACACTGCCATCAAAACTATTTAGCTCATAGGCTATCAATTTTGCAATGATGGAGTCTAGGGATACCTTAGTTTTGTCTATTGATCTCAACTCCTCAATAGCAACAACCCTTATTGCATAGACCAGTAATAAGGATCTTAGGACTTTTCTTACCACAGTAGAATCTTCCATTTTACCACCTGCACTCTTGATATCTCCAACAACAGTTTTGATTCTTATTTCATACTGTTGAATGGTCTCACCTTCAACCATCCACATGTCTTCAAACTTCCCTCTAAGGCTTTCTTCCTTAGCTTGTTTTACATGCTCATCACTGCCATAGATATTTTCAAGAGTGTCCCATACCTCTTTGGGATTTACTTTATCTTGGACATCAATGAACTCAATGTCAGACAAACTACTAATTAGGGATTCCATGACTTGCCCATTCTCCTGCATCTCTCTCTTTTGATCATTGGTGAGAGTACTGGTAGGGGCAACTTAGGCATTCTCAACATATCTCCTGTGTTGAGCACCCATGCTTCTAATGTATATCTTCATTCTTTCTTTCGATATACTAAAATTTTCTCTGTTGAACTTTGGACCTTCCCTCTTCATCATTAGACTAGGATCTTTACCTCGAGGGGTTAAGCTTATAACACAGAGCACCTAGAGGATGCTCTGATACCACTTGATAACTCAATGATGAACAGATAGTACCAAACCGATACTGAGAGGGGGCGGTGAATTAGTATAGACAAAAACACAATCCTAAACCAGTTTGTTAGTAAACACTATGCTTTGACAGAGAAACAGTAACACCGGTCCTGAACAGAGTACAACCGGCAGAACCCAAAATAACTGAGACAAGCATGAACCTATTGACACTTATCTTTTCATACATTCTAATACTTCATTTCCATTTCACTCTAGTGCATGAACAGCTAATCTATCATCAAAAGATATATAAGCAGCTAGATCAACATGATTTACTTTCAGACACAAATCACTCAAACCATCACAAGAATATCACCACACATGACACAGATTTTTCACATGGAAACCCAACTGAGAAAAACCATGGTGGGGATGAATACCCACAAGTTGTTTTTGAACTCTTCAGAAGTCCACTCTATTAGAAGCGTTGTCAGGTTAAAGACTGATACAATAGGTTCTATTAAGAATCGATCCTGTTAGGGATCACCCGGTTAAGGGATGGCTAGAATACCCGGTTAAGGGTTAAACCCTGTTAGAGGTTACCTTGTTAGAGGATTTCAAGAACTCAATGGTTTTAAGTCACCCTGTTAAAGGATTTATAGCAAGCCGATTAAAGCTACCCTGTTAAGGGATTTCCCAACTATTGAGGTGGTTAGAGATCAACAGGTATTAGAATGATCTAATAACAACACTCAATGCCAATGCAAATCCGCTTTATCTCCTCTTCACCTTCTACACTTCCACTCTGCAGGTATCACTTTTCTCCTCTGGTCTAGCAAGAATCACGTATCTCTTCTCTTGGATACACACACACAAATTTTGCCAACAACCTCAGATTGGAACAAAACATCGACCTTATAGGAAACAGGTAGGTCGGTAGCATAAACCGTAAACCCTAAACCTGTTAGGTTAAGCAATTCAAATGGTTCAATCCTGACCATTGAGCATATTGCATTAAATGTAACAATCTTGATCCAATCTCAAGACATTCTCCATTGTTTGTTTTCCACCGATTACATGGCAGCTAATAACCCATCATGCGTTATCATTGTTTACAGACTTCGCACATTCCCGAGGTAGATGTGAACAATCTCCTTCATGCAAGATCCTTCATGTGCACAAGCCTGATGTGGCAACACGATCTGTTCTTCATTATAATGCTAACTCATCACACAAAGTCACCGGTTGAGCCACACAGGCTTGAAGCACTTCAACCGGAAACCCTGAAGTTGAGACTACCAACTGGTAGTCATAGAAAGCTTCCATGTGCCGGTTCCCATAACCACATGCTAGTTCACCTTAAGCAAACACACTGCTTCACTTTGGCACAAATATTGGTTCACGGTGTTATATCGGTTCTCACATATACTGGTTCTCTCCTCTTCAGCATATCGACATCAATGAAAACATGCATGTAAAGTTCTGATGCCAATAGCTAACAAGATGAGAGGGGGGGTGAATCATACAAACTTAATCTTCCATAAAATCAACAGATTCAACCTCGGTAACTTATACTTCAGCAATATAACCAGAAACTGCTAAATATGCAAACTCATAAACACAAAATCATCATAACACATATAACACCAGATTTAACGTGGAAACCCAAATAGGGAAAAAACCACTATGGGATTTCAGACCCACTAAGAAATATACCCTTCTAGAGTATGTTCGGTTAACAGTAAATCCTGTTAAAGATTACAAACACATTGCTAGATGTGACCCAGTTAAGGGATTTCCCTCAAATCTATTAGGATCTTCACTTTGTTAGAAGTGACCTTGTCAAAGGATTTCAAACACTCATTTAGAATGTCACCTTGCTAGAGGGATTACAAATAAGACTGTTAAGTCCACTCAGTTAAGAGATTTTTTGTGACTTACAAAATAATAGTAATAAAAAAATATCTGCAACTTCACATCTAAAATGCTAAAGCAAATTCTTATTTTTCTCAAAACAATCTTATCTTGTCCCTCTGATGGGCTCCCTACTCTATTATTCAAATAGGTCTTCAATCTTCTATGCTCGTTAGTCATGATGTAGCATCCTTGTGCTTACACTTTCCCACATACATTGTTCATCAATAATTTCCTATTTATAAACAATTTGCTAACTGCTTAATCTCCTTGATCACATTTCCCATGATCAATCTTAGCCATCAGATCTTCAATCTTGACTAGGTTCAATGCATCCTTCGATCTAAAAATGTTTTACCTTGCCTTGGGACTTGCATTCCTTTCTTGGAACTTGCACAAGGTTATTATGATTGAATTTGCGATGTAGATCTTCCTGTCGATCTTCCATTGCCATAGATCCTTAACAAACTTCATGCGCGGCATACCAATCATTTATACATCTCCAACTCATCATTTTCTTTCATTAAATAATGCTTTTATCCATCCAATGCGATCTATCATAACTCGGTTGCAACTCGGTAAATACTAAACTTTACTCGGTACACATTCTGCCTTCATTAACGGATATCGATAACCTTAGGGTTTACCGACTAGGTTCCTTAGGGTTTACCAACTAGGTTCTTTACTCAGTAACATAGTATAGTATTAACCTTACAATCAACAACATATGTAGGATATCAAAACAATCTAAACATCATGATCTCATTCATTGTCTAACTCGGTAATAGTTGCCCATTGAATAACTTATTTCTCCCCTTTCTTATCACATTCTTTCTATGTCTTTTAGCAACCACTTAATTCTCTTCAAATCAATCTTCTCAAGATATGGCAACATCATACTGAATCAGAAAATCAATTTCTTGACATCAATGACAAAATAATGTTATAAAGATAGTTATCATCCTTTTTCAGTTATATCAAATAATCTTCAACAACCTTCTCAATATCCTTAATGAATATCAACAATCTTCTTCTATTGAAATGCCAACAATATCCCCCTTTAGCATTGATGGCAAAACCAACTTTTAAATGGTAATACCAACAAGATATTCAAATTGATTCGAATTCAGATTGTTTTTAGACTTCTCTTGTTATCCTTGAGCTATTAAAAATCGTCTAAAGTCTTCTCCCTTTTGTATTCCTCTCCCCCTATCATTACTCTTCCATTATCTTCTTCATTTAGGATTTTGCCATTTAGTCTTCTCCCCCTTTGACAACAATGCCAAAAAGTAAAAAGAACTAAATCATGATTTCTTCCTCTGTGAAGTGATTTGCCTTGATGTGTATCATCTCAGTCTTGGTTAGATCAACTTGTCTCTATTCACTATTTCCTACACACCTTTAGAAAACCTTCTATAGTGCATAAATCAGCATCAATCCACACATAATATTCTGTAGATTCATTGAATTGATTCTTTCACCGAACTTTGTCAGTGAGTAGAAGATAGGGGTAGGACCCCTAACTTGCTTCTGAGATACTCAAAAGTGTCCCTTGGTAGTGGCTTTGTGAAGATGTCTGCTAATTGCTCCTTTGAACTAATATATTCCAACACAACTTTCTTCTCTTGAACTTCTTCTATGAGATAATGATACTTTATAGATATATGCTTTGTCTTAGAGTGCATTACTGGATTCTTTGAAATGTTAATAGTACTAGTATTATCACATAATATAGTTATTGGCTCGGTAACTTTCTCATTTATACCTTCCAATAGTTGTTTGATCCATGCTATATTGGTACAATTCAATGTTGTAGCAACATATTCAGCTTCTGCTATTGACTATGAAATACATCCTTGTTTCTTGCTAAGCCAACTCACTAGTCTTTCTCCTAAAAAGAAAGCTCCACCACTTGTACTTTTCCTGTCATCTATGTTGCTTTCCCAATCAGCATCAGTATAAACTTTTAAATCAAAATCATTTCTTTTTTCATATACTAAGCCATAATCTTTAGTGCCTCTCAGGTATCTAAAAATTCTCTTGATTGTTGTCATATGGGTTTCCTTGGGATCTGTAGAGAATCTTGGAAAAATACCTACTACATGTGCTATATCTGGTCTACTATGCACAACATATTGCAACTTCCCAATCATAGATCGGTAAAGTGTCTCATCAACAGATGCAGATTCATCATTCTTTGATAGTTTACAATTAGTAGTCATAAGAGAACTTACTGGTTTAGAATCCTCCATTCCAAATTTCCTCAAGATTTCCTTTCTGTACTTGGATTGAGTAATGAAAATCTCATCTTTCATTTGCAGTATCTGTAAACCTATAAAATAATTTATCTCACCGGTTAATGACATCTCAAATTCTTTGCACATTTCATTTCCAAAATTCTTGCATAAGGAGTCATTACCACATAAAATAATATCATCAACAAATATAGCTGAGATTAGTATTCCATTGTTCTCATCATTTTTCATGTACATGTTGTTTTCACTTGTCCTTATAAAACTGTAGCGTCGTAAATTGTACGCACTTGCTAGGGTGGTACAATTTCACACCTAGTTTAGCACCCGCCTTGGCGCATTTTGCATTTTGCATTGCATTTCCCCTTTAGCACTTAATTAATTAAATTAATTAGGTCTAAGGTTCTATTTCATCATCATCTACATCATAAAGTTGGGCCCTTTCATTAAAGTGTGCCCCTTTCATTTTATTCTTCCAATACATCATTTAATCTAAAACCCTAATTAGGTCCTATTTTGAACTTGGGGGCTTGATTTCAGGGGTCAAAACATCTCGAAATCACCTATAACTTCGGGATTCTCTCTAAAATCATCATATCCAACGACCCTAAAAATTTGGTGAAAAGTTGTCGGGACCATGGCGCCCGGCGTGCACATGGTCCCGGACATTTTTCCCAAAATTTTAGGAGCACAATCCAATCATAAAATAAAGCTTAACCCCAAGAAATTGGTGGGAGATTCAATCTCTAGGTCAGCCAAAAGTTGGAATTAAGACCTAGGGTTTCATATATAAGAGCTCTCTTTGTTCATTTGAAAGGATCCGAATTTTGGTTTTAGGGACCTTCTATGCAGCGAAAGAGCAGATCTTTGGAGACTTCAACAACATTCAACATCCATCCATCAAGCATTCATCAATTTCATTCATCCATTTAGGGCTTTGAAGGCATTGAAGAGAAATAAGGGATCACCGACTGAAGATTGGCTTGTACCCCTCCCTTGGGGTTGGGTATGATTTCATGTTGTTTTCATGTCTTTGCATAAGCCTCATTATATCATTTGCATTCATTCTTTAGATCACTTTGCATCTTGATTTGGAGCATTTACATTATCATTTACAAGCAATTAGGGTTTACTTTCTAGGTTGCTCTAGTTTGCTTACTTGCATTTTAGGATCTTGCACACACACTATTTTTACAATACAACTTGGCTATTCGTGGAGGTGGAAATCACCAAAGTAGGGGTTTGACTAAGGCAAAACCCTATATAGCCGCCCACCATACCTTTTCAGATATAAGTGCAGGTTTCGAGATTCGGACGACGCCGCAAGTTGCAGATCCGACGGAAGTGGATCAAGACAGAACAACAAACCAAATTTCAGAGCAAAAGACCAAGACAGGGGCGTGGGGTGCCCTGGTCCTGCCAGGACATTGGCATTGGGCGCCCTGGTCCCTGGGACAGGGGCGCTGGGCGCCCTGGTCCTTCTGTCAAACAGCATGTTTCAGACAGCTTTTCAGGTTGCAGAACAGCAGTTTCAGGAGCAGTTTCAGGAGCAGAATCAGGACAGTGGCGCCTGCGCCCCCGTCCTGAACATTTTCACTCAGATTTTAACTCTGGGTATGCATTTGCATTCTTGTCTTGCCCTTGTGTTTATAGCTTTCCATTGTTTAGTTTCAATTCTGCAATCTTGTTATTAGTTCATACTTGCACTTTGGGATTAGGAATTGAACTTGTATCATTTTATCTTTCAATTACAACAAAGGAATAGAAATCCTAATAGGTAGCCCGTGGCTCTCTCTTCCACAAAAAGAAGTAGCCAATTGTGTGATACCTCTAGGCTCTTTTGTATTCCACAATGTGTGTCAAAAGGTAGGATTAGGACATGTTAGCCTAGTCTCGCTTTTTCCCCTACACATTTTGGTGAACCCGACGTGAATCTTATTATTGCTTTCTCTTGCATTACATTTGTTAGATCTAAATCTAGATTTAGCATGTTTCATTTAAGTTTCATTTTCATAAAAAAAAAAAAAAAGAAGAAGAAGAAAAAAAAAAAAGGAGTGTGTTTTGGTTTCTTTGCATTGTGTGTTTAAGTTTTATGCAATCTTTATTTCAAAATGTCAGATTTTTATTTGCAAGATGTTCATATTTGTGATGATTATGAGTTAGATGAAGCTTTAGATGATTTTTTGAAACCTAAAGATACCAAACCTTCATTTTACCAAAAACTCATAAACATTGTTACTATGCCATTTCGTTGTGATGAGAAAGATAAGTCGAATGATTCCTCTCAAGGGTACATTCCTATCAACTCTTCCACTAAATCTAGTAGCATGGTTGTTTTCAATGATCCCCTCTATGAAGAGATATCTCCTTTTGAATCAAAAGATAAACCTTTTAATAGATATGATCATGCTTTGTTGGATGATGCCCTTGATGACTTTGTGGCTCCTAAAAAACGCTCCCTTCATGAGGATCCTTTTGTGTAAGAAGATGACATTATCCCTACATTTCGTAGTGATGGCATTTCCTTTTCCAACAAAATTCCCACTAGAGATGATGAATTAATGATAAATGCTTACCCTTCTCCTAAAGTTTGTCTTACCCATAAGCATCCCTTTGAGAAAGAAGATGAAATAATAAGCAATTTCCCTAATTCTCTCTCCCCTAAAGATCATATTGAACATATTTTGAGGAAAGAGGATGAGTTTAACACATCTATTGATGCTCTCCCTCCTAAGGATGAGGAATTAATAAACAATGTTATCTCCTCTCCTGAAATTGACAATGCTTCAAACATTCCTTTCAACAACTTCACTATTTGGGATGAACCATTAGAAGAAGGTATAGATTATTCTCTACCCCTAGCCAAAGGGGATGAAATCAAGATTGAAAACTCCCTTGATAGTTTCTCACCTTCCTTGAATCTCAATCATTCTCCCTCTAAAAATAAAGCATCTACCTCTCCTCAACTTGGTTCTACTTATAAGGAAACCCTAGTTCAAAGCAAGATGGTTAACATCTCTTTCAAAGATCTCCCTCTCAAAAGTGAGACTTTAGAGAGTAATGTTGATCCTTCTCCTAAAGAGTTTATTCCCCATGTAGATCCTTTGATGATAGAGGATGATATGACCTTTCCTAGTATTACTCTTCCTACTAGAACATCAATGCCTACCCCTTGTCTCTCTCCTAAAATTTATTTAATCCGTGATAAGATTTTAGTGCAAGAGAAGACTATCAATAATTCTTGCAACACTTTTGTTCATTCCTCTAAACCATCCTCAATCAATTTGATACATACACCTAATAAGCCTCTCTTCACTGTCCAAGGTGCTTGTCCTTCTCAAAATTCTCAACCTTTAAATAAGCCTATCTTAGTGGTTCAAGGTGGTTATGCTAATGATTCTTTTTGCACTCCTAAGAAACCTATTATTACTGTGCAAGGAGGTTATTCTACTAAGAGCCCTTATGAGTATGCTAAGCAACTGACTAGAGAGAGTTATCATGTGGTTGCCTATACTTATAATACTAGAAATAATAGGCAGCCTAATCCTCCTCCTATTACTCTAGTTTCTCTTCCTAATCCTCAACCAATTCTTCCACAAGCTCCACGGATTTCACAAGTTCTTGGTAAGGAATATGATCTCATAGAACAACTTAAAGCTACCCCTGCTAAGATATCCCTTTGGGATTTGATCCAAACTTCTTCCACTCATCATGGAATGTTACAAGATGCCTTGAAAGATTTGAATGTTCCTCCACCTAATACATCTAGTAATATAGTGTCTTTGGTTAACTCTGTGATGAATCCTAAAGGTCAAATTGTGTTTACTCAAGATGAGTTGCCTACTAGCGGAATTCAACATCAATATGATCCCTTGATGATTGTGGTTATCATAAATGACACTGCTATAAGACGAACACTGGTAGATAATGGTTCTGGCCTTAATGTGTGTAGCATCAATCTATTGCATAAGATGAATGTGGATACATCCCTTATTGAGCCTGACTCTTGTCCCATTCGAGGCTTTGATAATGTGGCTAAGTCTTCATTAGGCATTATCACCTTACCCATCACAGTGGGACCTGTTACTTTTCCTACTCCTATCCATGTTATGTCAGGAAATCTAACATACAACTTGTTATTAGGGAGACCTTGGATTCACAGTATGCAAGCTGTCCCCTCCACATTGCATAGACAAGTTAAATTTATTTATAACAATAAGACATATACCTTGATAGGTGATACTAATTTTCAAACTTGTTTGCAAACATCTACTTCCAAAGGGAGTTCTTCTAAGCCTTCTGATGACTCGTTAAACAAGATACCTATGGATGAATCATCACCCTCTGATAATCAAAATTCTTTGGATGAGTCTGAAGTTCCTGAAGAAGATTCTTCTCAACTTGAATCTACACATGAAAAGGCTTTTGATCCTGAGAAGGTTCTCGCAGAAGACGATTGGGGATCTCTTGATTTCAATCCCACCTTTGTAGGTGAGTATAGGGTTCCTCCTGGAGAGCTTAAAGTTAAAAAGAAGGAAGAAACTAGAGATCAATCAGTCTTACCTGAACCTATGAGCAATAATTTTGTGGCTGCTTCTCAAACTTCTTCTCCTCATGCCTATAATTTTGAAGAATTTGATTCTTTGCCTTATGAAAAACCACCTTTTCTTTCTGAAATGGCTAATCGTTATGGTCGTGGTTTCCATATTTTGGCTAAGAGTGGCTATAGTGGAAATGGTTGTGGCGCAAATGAACAAGGAATTAAAGTTCCTTTAGAACATAACATGCATGGATATTCATTTGGACTTGGATATAATCTTTCTAAGCCCACCAAAGCATCTAAAAGACCATCTCTCAATGTGAATGCTATATTTAATAGTGATGATGATCTCACTTCAACTAAATCATCTTCTACTTCTATCAAATCTCATTCCCCTCATAAGGAAATCTTGGTGATGAACAAATCTCTTTATGAATCCCCTCAAATTTCTAAATCCACTTATGAATCTTTATCTCCTATTCATCATAAAGTCCTTTCCTCCAGGGATAAGGCTCTAATAAATTACACTCATCCCTCTTCTAAGATTTCTTGTGACTTTTCTTCTTCAATTTTTATCATTTTATACATGTTTTTGATCTCACTTATAGTTGAGCATTTAGCATGTCATATTCAAGTACCTCATTCAATCTATCATGTCTTTAAATAGCATTAATGGCTATTATGTTGCTCATCATTATGTGACATTGGTAGCTCATTTACTGGGGGCTCATTGTCATTCATGATGGTACAATTTCAAGTGCAATCATATTTTTGAAGCAACATAATAGCCTAATTTTTCTATGTTATCTCTTGTTCCTATGGGGTAATAGTGTGGAAATATTGATCATCTTTTCTTTAGAATCCTCTTTTCCTAGATATGGGAGAAGATGTGTATTCTCTTTCTTATCCTACCCACTTCTTGTGAGGAGCATTTTACATACACTAATGTCTTGCTTGCATGAACTCATGTGAGTATGTAGTACATTTTGCTTATGTCTAAATCTCTCCCTGGAAGATTGTGTAAGTCCTTCTCATTGACCTTATCCTTGGGAGGCAATGATCTTTCCTTATTTTTTTATCTAAGGATCCACTTTTTCCTATTTCATGGATGGTGTGAACTTTATTACTTGATGTTATTCCTTGTATGCATTTGTTGTTGTTTGTTCAAGGATTCTCTCTTACAAGAGGTGTAAGTCCTTGACTACAACCTCTTTTGCACTTGGTAAAAATACATCCATAATGAATTCACTCTCCCAATTGGGTTAAAAAGAGCGTCATCCTTCATTAAGGATCACTTTCACCTTGCAAAAGAAGGAAGTATTGCATTCTTATTCTCTTCTTTGTCTTATTCTAGAAAATGTTATATTTATCTAAAGACAATTCCTCTCAGGGATAGGTGTCTTTTGTAAAAAGATCTCTTCCCCTCTAAGGATCGCCTTTACACATACTACAAGATATCCCTTTTCAACTATCTTATCCTTGCTTAAAGAGTGCAAAACTCTCTTGCTTGGATCTATGACATTGTTGCATTTTTGGGGTATCTTCTTTTGTGATGAAGGTAGGTATCCTTGTTCTACTTTGCTTATGACATAAACATTACACTTTTTTTGAGCAATGGGTCATTCTCAGAACCAGAGCATAGACTCTTAGAGCGAGATGTCTCCATTTTTCTTTTATGCAAGGTGATCATTCTCAGAACCAGAGCACAAACTCTTAGAGCGAGATGTCACGCTTTTGTACTATACATATACAGGTTGTAGCATACTCGGGCATAGACTCCTATGAGGTGCTTCTAACCTCCCTTACACACACCTGCACGAGGTTGAGTGGAACTAGCAGCATAAGGCTAGACTTTCTCACACTCCTCCCTTACATGGATCACCTAGACAGACTCTAGGGGCTAGTTTTCCATGTCCTTTTTCCCATTGATCACCTAGAAAAGATCTAGGGGTGAGAAGTCCATGTTTTCTCTCTCACTATTCTTCTCATGGATCACCAATGTGTGTATTCATGCTTTTTTCCTTTCTTTTCTTCTCTTTGCATTTTGTTTCCATTTACATCCTTCATCTTGTGTTAGAGAACTCTTAAATCTTCACACTCTTTGTTGTGTTGGAATTGAGATTTAGTCCTCTTTCTTACCAAATGATTCTCCATTAGTTTTTGATCTCATATCAAATATTCTTGTGAGCATTTGTCATCAATATTCTTTAACAATTCGAAGTGGTAAACATGATACCCTGTTTCAACTCACTAAAATTAGCAAGCCGAAACAGGGGGGGGCATATAGCTACCCTCAAATTTTCATCACCTTCCTTAGTAAGCATTAGGTGATTTTGTGATCTAACACGTGTGTTTTGTAGGGTGCGGTTCCTAACTGTGTACTGTAGATACTGCTGGGGGCTTCGTCTGACAACTTATGGATATATCCTTTTTCAAATAATGTTTACTTTTCTGTACCTTAGCTTTCATATGCACGTAGTGTTCATATGACCGCTAAAGTGGGGGCTAAATGTAGCGTCGTAAATTGTACGCACTTGCTAGGGTGGTACAATTTCACACCTAGTTTAGCACCCGCCTTGGCGCATTTTGCATTTTGCATTGAATTTCCCCTTTAGCACTTAATTAATTAAATTAATTAGGTCTAAGGTTCTATTTCATCATCATCTACATCATAAAGTTGGGCCCTTTCATTAAAGTGTGCCCCTTTCATTTTATTCTTCCAATACATCATTTAATCTAAAACCCTAATTAGGTCCTATTTTGAACTTGGGGGCTTGATTTCGGGGGTCAAAACATCTCGAAATCACCTGTAACTTCGGGATTCTCTCTAAAATCATCATATCCGACGACCCTAAAAATTTGGTGAAAAGTTGTCGGGACCATGGCGCCCGGCGTGCACATGGTCCCGGACATTTTTCCCAAAATTTTAGGAGCACAATCCAATCATAAAATAAAGCTTAACCCCAAGAAATTGGTGGGAGATTCAATCTCTAGGTCAGCCAAAAGTTGGAATTAAGACCTAGGGTTTCATATATAAGAGCTCTCTTTGTTCATTTGAAAGGATCCGAATTTTGGTTTTAGGGACCTTCTATGCAGCGAAAGAGCAGATCTTTGGAGACTTCAACAACATTCAACATCCATCCATCAAGCATTCATCAATTTCATTCATCCATTTAGGGCTTTGAAGGCATTGAAGAGCAATAGGGGATCACCGACTGAAGATTGGCTTGTACCCCTCCCTTGGGGTTGGGTATGATTTCATGTTGTTTTCATGTCTTTGCATAAGCCTCATTATATCATTTGCATTCATGCTTTAGATCACTTTGCATCTTGATTTGGAGCATTTACATTATCATTTACAAGCAATTAGGGTTTACTTTCTAGGTTGCTCTAGTTTGCTTACTTGCATTTTAGGATCTTGCACACACACTATTTTTACAATACAACTTGGCTATTCGTGGAGGTGGAAATCACCAAAGCAGGGGTTTGACTAAGGCAAAACCCTATATAGCCGCCCACCATACCTTTTCAGATATAAGTGCAGGTTTCGAGATTCGGACGACGCCGCAAGTTGCAGATCCGACGGAAGTGGATCAAGACAGAACAACAAACCAAATTTCAAAGCAAAAGACCAAGACAGGGGCGTGGGGTGCCCTGGTCCTGCCAGGACATTGGCATTGGGCGCCCTGGTCCCTGGGACAGGGGCGCTGGGCGCCCTGGTCCTTCTGTCAAACAGCATGTTTCAGACAGCTTTTCAGGTTGCAGAACAGCAGTTTCAGGAGCAGTTTCAGGAGCAGAATCAGGACAGTGGCGCCTGCGCCCCCGTCCCGAACATTTTCACTCAGATTTTAACTCCAGGTATGCATTTGCATTCTTGTCTTGCCCTTGTGTTTACAGCTTTCCATTGTTTAGTTTCAATTCTACAATCTTGTTATTAGTTCATACTTGCACTTTGGGATTATGAATTGAACTTGTATCATTTTATCTTTCAATTACAACAAAGGAATAGAAATCCTAATAGGTAGCCCATGGCTCTCTCTTCCACAAAAAGAAGTAGCCAATTGTGTGATTCCTCTAGGCTCTTTCGTATTCCACAATGTGTGTCAAAAGGTAGGATTAGGACATGTTGGCCTAGTCTCATTTTTTCCCCTACACAAAAACCAATCTTGATTAAGTAATAGTGCAGTCTCTCATACCATGCTCTAGGTGCTTGTTTCAAACCATATAAAGCTTTGTTTATTTTACATACCTGATCTTTACTTTTGTCTTCAACAAATCCTTCAGGTTGTTCAATATAAACTTCTTCTTCTAGTATACCATTTAAAAATGCAGAATTAACATCCATTTGATATACCTTGAAATATTTGAAAGTAGCATATGCCAACAATGTTCTTACTCCCTCAAGTCTAGCCACAGGTGAAAAAGTCTCACCATAATCTATTCCTTCTTCTTGAGCATAACATTTGCAAACTAGTCTTGCTTTGTTTCGAATGACCTCACCTTTTTCATTTAGGTTGTTTCTGAAAATCCACTTTGTACCAATTACATTTTTGTCCTTCGGTCTTGGGATCAGTGTCCATGTGTCATTCTTCTTGATTTTATCAATCTCTTCTGTCATAGCATTTACCCAATCTTCACTGTTAAAAACCTCTTTCACTATTCTCAGTTCAAACTCAGATATCAGACATGTGTTCTGTCTCAGTTTGTTCCTTGTCATCACTAGATCATCCTTATCTCCTATAATCTGACTTGATGCATGATGTCTTCTGACATATTTGGCTAATATAGGCTCAGTAGGTTCTGTATGATCTTCTTCATCACTTGGTAACTGGACATTATCTTCATTTTCTTTAGCAACTTTCTCGGTAGGACTTCTCGGTTGAACATAAACGAATTCTTCATAATCTTTTGGTTCTTTGGAATTTCCTTCATCATTTCTTTCTGCAAATTCATCAATTTTCACATTTGCACTTTCTACTATTTTGTTAGATGATTTGATTAGACATTTAAATGTTTTACTTCTAGAAGAATAACCAAGAAATGTTCCTTCTTCACTTTTTTGATCAAACTTTCCATTTTTGTCATCTTTGTGAACATAGCATCTACTTCCAAAGATTTTAAAATAACTTACATTAGGTTTCTTGTCATACCAAATCTCATATGGTGTCTTCATAGTTCCTTTCTTTAGTTGAACTCGGTTCAGGGTGTAAACTGTTGTGCTGATTGCTTCTCTCCAAAATGTTTGAGGTACCCTTTTTTCTATCATTAGGGTTCTATCACAATCCATAATTGATATGTTTCTTCTCTCGGCTATCCCATTTTGCTAAGGTGATCTCGGTGCAGATACTTGTGTTTTTATGCCATGATCATTGCAATACAAGTTAAATTCATTAGAAGTGAACTCCCCTCCTCTATCAGATCTGAGACATTTCAGCTATCTTCCTGTTTGATTTTCAACTCTTGCCTTGTACCATTTAAACATTTGAAAAGCTTCTGATCTTTCTTTTAGAAACAAAACTGACATCATCCTTAACTAATCATCCACAAATAATATGAAATATTTATCACCATAATAACTTTGAACTTTGATGGGACCACAAAGATTAGTGTGTACTAGATCTAAAATTCCTTTAGAAGTGAACTTACTTGTAAAGCTTGATCTTGTCATCTTACCCATCTGGCATCCTCAGCACATAGCATTCTTAGGTTTTTCCAGACTCGGTAGACCTCTTACTCGGTGCTTCTTACTTATTTTGATCAGATTATTAAAATTTACATGACAAAGCCTTTTATGCCATAACTAGGTATCATCTATCTTAGCATAAAGACACTTGTTCTGAGTTGAATCAAGATGAAATGTATTACCTTTTGTTTGTGTCCTAGTAGCAGCTAACTTTCCATGCTTGTCATGACCTTTGACAATTCCTTTCTGAATTCTATTCGGTATCCTGTATTGTTTAGCTGTGCTACACTCAACAAATTGTATTTCAATCCTTCAACCTAGTATACATCATCACATTTTGCATTGTCAAGAAGTGTTATAGATCCTTTACCTTTCACCGAACATGGTGCATCATTACCAAATCTTACATAGCCTCCATCATAGTCTTCTAATTTAACAAACTTGTGTTTATCACCTATCATGTGATGTGAGCATCCACTGTCTATGATCCAAGAATCATTATTATTTATGTGAGATATTAGTGCTTTTTCTTCATACCTTTCTTCATCTAATCCATATTTAATAGCCACATAAACAACTTCCTCAGTATCAGTTTCATCCGATTTATCATCGTTGGATTCCTCATCAGCTACTAGGCATGTCTTTCTGTCTCTCCTTCTGAAGTCTCAATGTCCTCTGTATTGGTTGTCTTTCTGCCTGTTATCTCGATATTCTCTCTTTTCACTAGATTCTTTGTCAGGACAGTTAGAAGCCATATGTCCTATTTTATCACAATTGAAACATTTTAAAGGTAGCTTTCCTTTATACTTACCTTTTCCTCTTGGTAACCTTCTGGCTAATAATGCTTCAAACTCTTCTTGCTTCTTGATTTCCTCATATAGTTTGTGCACTTCTTCCATGTTCTTGCAAAATCATTTACTTGCTGCACTATGATTCCCTTCAGAGTACTTACTCATTCTATCATTGTAATCATCAGATTCATCAATATGAAAAGAACTGAATGCAGATTCTACTTTATTTACCGAAGACCCACTGTTATCAAAATTACTTAACTCAAATGCATGTAGCTTACCAATAGTAGCATCCAAAGAAACTGGCATGTTAGGTACAGACCTCAATTCTTTGATTGCAGAGACTCGAATGGCATAAGTAGGTAGAAGGGTTCTCAACAACTTACTTGTTACATCCTTTTCTTCAATAGTTCCTCCTGCTCCTTTAATTTGATTGACAATCTCCTTTAACCTTGTACTGTATTGGGTTATGTTCTCACCTTCATTCATTCTCATGAATTCAAGTTGTCCTCTTAGACTATCTACTTTTTCTCTTTGAACATGTTCATCACCACCATACACAGATATGAGCTTGGTCCACATTGCTTTTGCATCATTACAACCTTCTAGATCATTAAACTCTGAGTTGGTCAATGCTGATGTTATTTCAATCATAACTTCAATGCGTTCTTACTTTGCCTTTATCTCTTCCAAGGTCATCGGATTGGTGCTTGGTGGTATGCAATCATTCTCCAAATAATATGTTGCATATTCTCCAAATCCTGATAAATGCAACTTCATCCTTTTCTGCCATGTGGAGAAACTTGACTTGTTCAGCTTTGGTGCATCCCTTTTATACATCTTTATGTCTTTGCCTCAAGTACCTTTAAACTTTTCCTTCCAGAGTCCAAAGCTATGATACCAATTGTAAATTTTTTATTCCAATAGCTAACTAGATGAGAGGGGGGGGGTTAATCATACAAACTTAATCTTCCATAAAATCAACAGATTCAACCTCGGTAACTTATACTTCAGCAATATAACCAAAAACTGCTAAACATGCAAACTCATAAACACAAAATCATCATAACACATATAACACCAGATTTAATGTGGAAACCCAAATAGGGAAAAAACCACTGTGGGATTTTGGACCCACTAGGAAATATACTCTTCTAGAGTATGCTCGGTTAAAAGAAAATCCTGTTAAAGATTACAAATACATTGCTAGATGTGACCTGGTTAAGGGATTTCCCTCAGATCTGTTAGGATCTTCACTTTGTTAGAAGTGACCTTGTTAAAGGATTTCAAACACTCATTTAGAATGTCACCTTGCTAGAGATTTTACAAATAAGACTATTAAGTCCACTCGGTTAAGAGATTTTTTGTCACTTACAAAATAACAGTAATAAAAATATATCTGCAACTTCACATCTAAAATGCTAAAGCAGATTCTTATTTTGCTCAAAATAATCCAGTCATAAGACTTATCTTGTCCCTCTGCTAGGCTCCCTACTCTATTATTCAAACAGGTCTTCAAGCTTCCGTGCTCGGTAATCACTATGTAGCATCCCTGTGCTTACACTTGCCCACATACATTATTCATCAATAATTTCTTATTTATAAATAATTTGCTAACTGCTTAATCTCCTTGATCACATTTCCCATGATCAATCTTAGCCATCAAATCTTCAATCTTGACTAGGTTCAATGCATCCTTCGATCTAAAAACATTTTACCTTGCCTTGGGACTTGCATTCCATTCTTGGAACTTGCACAAGGTTATTGTGGTTCAATCTAAGCTGTAGATCTTCCTACCGATCTTCCATTACCATAGATCCTTAACAAATTTCATGTGCGGCATACCAATCATTTATACATCTCCAGCTCATCATTGTCTTTCATTAAATAATGCTTTTATCCATCTAATGTGATCTGTCATAACTCGGTTGCAACTCGGTAAATACTAAACTTTACTCGGTAGACATTCTGCCTTCATTAACCAATATGGATAACCTTAGGGTTTACCGACTAGGTTCCTTAGGGTTTACTGACTAGGTTCTTTACTTGGTAACATAGTATAGTATTAACCTTACAATCAACAACATATGTAGGATATCAAAACAATGTAAACATCATGATCTCATTCATTGTCTAACTCGGTAATAGTTGCCCATTGAATAACTTATTTCTCCCCTTTCTTATCACATTTTTTCTGTATCTTTTACCGACCACTTAATTCTCTTCAAATCAATCTTCTCAAGATATGGCTACATCATACTAAATCTGAAAATCAATTTCTTGAAATCAATGACAAAATAATGTTATAAACATAGTTATCATCCTTTTCCAGTTATATCAAATAATCTTCAACAACCTTCTCAATATCCTTAATGAATATCAACAATCTTCTTCTATTGAAATGCCAACAATACAATGTCATTATGTCCTCATACTGGTTCACATAATGCCAACACACATAAAGTGAAATCATCATTTTTAGAATACCATAAACCATATTTTGTTGTTCCTTGCAAATACCGAAATATCCTCTTTACTGCACATTCATGATTTTATTTAGGATTACTTTGATATCTTGAAACAATAATTACTACATTCATAATATCAGGTCTAGTCTGGGTTAGATATAATAGACCACCAATCATAGACTTATACCTTATCAGATTTACCAGTGAAGAAGTATCCTTGATAGATAATTTCTCACTTGTAGCCATAGGAGTACTTACCGGTTTGGAATTTTCCATACCAAACTACTTCAACAATTCCCTCAAATACTTAGTCTGATAGATAAAAATGCCTTTGTCAGTTTGAGTAATCTACAAACCTAATAAAATTTCATCTCACCAATCATGGACATTTCAAATTCATTCTTCATGTTGTTAGCAAATTCCATGCACAATTTATCTTCTCCTCCAAAAATGATATCATCAACAAAAATTTCAATAGTTAGAATATCATTATCAATGATCTTATAATATAAATTACTATAAGCACTGCCTTTAGTAAAACCAAGGTTCAAAAGATATTTATCCAACCTTGCATACCAAGCTCTAGGAGCATGTTTCAAACCATATAAAACTTTCTTCAAACTGCAAACCATATCTTTATCATCTGTCAGTGAAAATCCATCATGTTGCTCAGCGTAAACTTCTTCCTCAAGCTCACCATTCAAAAATGCACATTTAACATCCATTTGATAAACCTTATAGTTCTTATAAGCTGTATAGGCAAGAAATAGTCTAACGGCATCAATTCTAGCTACAGGTGCAAATGTCTCACCATAATCAATTTCTTCCATTTGAGAATATCCTTTACAAACCAATCTAGCCTTGCTCTTTATAACTTGACCATCCTCATTTAGTTTATTCCTAAAAACCCATTTAGTTCCAATAACATTCTTATTTTTAGGTCGGAGAACTAAAGACCAAGTTTCATTCTTCTCTATTTGATATAATTCATCTTCCATAGCCTTTAACCAATGTTTATCCTTACAAGCTTCAATAACAGTTGCCGGTTAGTCTTAGAGTGAAATATCGGATTTTTAGACATGTCAATAGCTCCAAAGTTATCACAGTTCACTACAATTACCCTGATATCCTTCAACATTTGCTTCATCCACAAGACTTGAGTGCAATTAGTTGTTGTTGCAACATACTCAGCTTCTGCAGTAGACAAAGAAATGCATGATTGTTTTTTGTTGATCCATGAAACTAGTTTCTTTACAAGAAAGAAAGCTTCACCAGAAGTGCTCTTCCTATCATTAGTATCTCCTGCCCAATCAGAGTTAGTATATGCACATAAAGTGTGATCATCATTTTTAGAATATCATAAACCATATGTTGTTGTTCCTTGTAAATACCAAAATATCCTCTTTACTACACATTCATGATTTTCTTTGGGATTACTTTTATATCTTGAAACAATACTTACTGCATTCATAATATCAGGTCTAGTCTGAGTTAGATATAATAGACCACCAATCATAGAGTTATACCTTGTCGTATTTACTGGTGAAGAAGTATCCTTGATAGATAATTTCTCACTTGTAGCCATAGGAGTACTTACCAGTTTGGAATTTTCCATACCAAACTTATTCGACAATTCCCTTAGATACTTAGTTTGACAAATAAAAATGCCTTTGTCGGTTTGAGTTATCTACAAACCAAAGAAAAATTTCATCTCACCAATCATGGACATATACTTCCAAAAATTTTGAAACATTTAACAGTAGGGGTATGTCCAAACCATAGTTCATAAGGGGTCTTACCAGTTTCACCTTTGATGTGAACTTTGTTGAATGTGTAGAATGTTGTACTCACTACTTCTCTCCAGTAGATATGAGGAAATTTGGCTTCCATCATCATAGATCTTGTTGCATCCAAAATTGTTCTTTGCTTTCTCTCCACTACTCCATTTTGTTGAGTAGTCCTAGGTGTAGATAACTATCTCATGATTCCATTTGTCTCACAATAACTATTAAATTGATGAGAAGTGAACTCACCACCATGATCTGATCTTAGACATTTGATTTTCAATCCAGCTTTAGTTTCAACCTTCTCTTTAAAGATCTTGAATTTCTCAAAAGCTTCAGACATCTCCCTTAGAAAAGTCACAGACATCATTCTAGAATAGTCATCAATAATCAGCATGAAATACCTATCACCTCGAAAGCTTCTAGTTCTTGCTGGACCACATAAGTCAGTATGAATCAAATCAATGCAAAAGGGAGATATTGTTGGCATTATGGATGAATTAATTATGTGTTTCATTGATGTTTTCTCATTGATGTCAACAATAGTTGTTATGGCTGGTTACTGGTAGACAAGTTTTGGTTACTGGTAGAAGATCTAGTGTTACCAGCATAAGAGACTATTTGTTGGACACTTTCGGCATGTATGGATCAGTGAAGTATGTTTGATTTCATGTGTTATATGCTCCATGAGCATGTTTTGGTTAGTTGGTATTGGTGTGGTAATCAGATGCTATCATACACTCTGGTAAACCCTTACCGGCACTGGTTTAAGGCTTTACCGATAGAGCTTTCATTGAGGAATCACAACAAGGTGCATAATTAGTGTTGGTGCAACTTCTTCATAGATTTCAGGATGCTAAAGATGTTCTTTGATCATGCTTCAACTACTTGAAGACATTTTTTTGGTGTGGTGGACCTAGAATAGGTGTGATACCTATCTAGGTTATGGACTAGTATCATGCTAATGTGTACTCTACACATTACCGAGATGATTCAAGATGATTTATGGATTTTTTATTGTTGTTTTGATCTTAAGACAGCATGGCATATCATTGTAATAAGGAATTATCTAATGATCTTATTGTAATATCTTTTAGGTGGCCGACCTAATCGGTTTAGGCCTTAGGGTTTGTATAAATAAGAGGTAGAAACTCTTTGTAATGTATCATGGTTATGAAAAAGGTCATGGTCAAGGAATGTAATATGCAAATATTGTAATATCATTCAGGCAGAGGAGTTGGTCGATTATTGGTGATCGAATTGGATTCAGAAGAGGATTTAGTCTTCCGGCATTGAGCTTAATCAGGACTATAATTAGGCATGGTAGATGCTATTTCTGTCAGTTCACTCTATTGTATTATTGTCCATTTATCTTGAGATGGTTTTAGCCTCTCTGTAGTCAATGAGACTCTTTTTTAATTATAAACTAACTCTTTTTTTAATATAAATATGCTCTACGCAGTGTGCCTTCCTACAAGTGCAGGCCCCTCATTGTAACACATACTATCTGCAGAAGTATCATCTAACTATGGGTAGGCTTCCCACCATGGTTTTTCCCTTTCCGGGTTTTCCACATACAAATCATGGTGTTATATGGTATGATTGCTTTGCATTGATTATCTAGTTAATTTTTAAGTTGAATTGTTTACCGGTATTTGTTCCTATCGGCATCTGTATGTGCTTTACCGGTACTTGATTTGTTTAAGGTTGTATTGTGGATTAAAAGTTATAATCCATTAACAACTTATTCACCCCCTCTCAGTTGTTCACCGGTTATTGTAACACTGGATTGTTGTCCAATTATCTTGAGGTAGTTGTAACCTCTCTATAGTCATCGAGACTCTTTTGTAATGAGTAGTACGCTCTAGGCAGTGCACCTTTCTGCATGTGTAGGCCCCTCATTGTATCACATACTTTCTGCAAAAGTATCATCTAACTTTGGGTAGGCTTTCCACCGTGGTGTTTCCCTTTACTTAGTTTTCCACTTACAAATCATGGTGTTATGTGGTATCATTGCATTGTGTTAATTCTCTATTTCATTCTTAAATTTTATTGCTTACCGGTATCTACTTCTGCTATTCCGGTATTCAATGTTTATGTGCTCTGGTTAAAGGTTATAAAGTGGTTTGATTGATATAATTTGTTAACAACCGATTCACCCCCCCCCTCTCAATTGTTCACCAGTTATCCTAACAGGCATTGCCACCCACTTGAATATAAATAGTTTCTTTCAGGTCATGGGAAAGGTCAAACTCAATGTAGACCCTCTTTTGAGGGCAAGCATTAAAAAACCGGTTTGGTTCAAGACAAATAACTTTTCCAACAGACTGAGCAATAGTTTGCATAAAAGGCCAACAATGCAAAGGAAGACCAGGGAACTCAAGCTAGATGAGGACTCTCAACTTTTTATCATCTGAGACAGAAAAGTCTCAAGATCAATGCTGGAAAACCAAAAGGGAAGACCGAATAGTCCATGGCCCATGAGAGAGGATAACCTCAACATGGGGAGGGCTCGAGAAGCGAAACAAAAAAAATCCCTTGGTGAGGCTTTGGATGCTATCAAGTTGGACTCCATGAGGAGACCAGGCTTTGGCGACCCAATCACGAAGCATGCTTTCAGGAGGGATCCTACCCACAAAATAACCTATCAAAGTGCATTTTTCAAGCCACTCACAAGTATTATCAAAATCTTGAATAGGAAGCACAACATGAGGCAAGGACATACCTCATGAAACACTTTTGAAACAAATTTGCGAGGGCATTTGTTCTAAGGTGCCATGAGGGTCGATCGCAGCAACTCTAGCACTAGCATCAATTGTTGGGCTAAAGTTGGCCATAGCCATAATAAACTCTAGAATCCCATAGTAAATGCGGTTTGAAAAAAGCAGTACACAACCTCAAAATAGAAATCTTTTGAAAATAGATTTTTTTTAAAATGTAGTGTTGTAAATTGTACACCCTTAATTAGGGTTTTCTCATGCTTAGGTTAGCACCCACCTTAGTGTGTTTCATTGCATTTTGTATTTTGAATTTTCAAGGTTCTTTTAAGCATCTAATTAATTAATTTAAGTAAATCATAAGTCCTCTCATTAATTCACATTATAAAATCGAGCCCTTAGCCCTAAGCGTGCCCCTTTTTATTTTATTTTAATTAATCCTAATAAAGTCCTAATTTCAATCTTCAAAGAACTTTTTCACATATCTAAACACATTGGATTGTCCTATTGTGTTGGATTTGACTTTATAATCACAATATCTTGCATCCCTAGAAATTTGGAAAAAAGTTGGTCGGACCAGTATGCCTACCATTCTAGTCCATATTTTTTCTCCCCAAATTTTGGGAGCTTAATTTGGTAGTATTATAATGTTTAAATCCCACTCTGTGTCATTTTTCATCAATTCTAAGTCATCCTATGATCAAAATTAAATTTAGGGTTTCATTTATATAACCTTTTCCTTCTGTCATTTGAGGATCTGAACTCTAGCAATTGAAGGAGATCCTTTATGGACTGAAAGTACAAGTTTATTGTGGAATCTACAATCAAAAAATTAATCATTCATCAAGTCTTCATCACCCTTTTTCATCGATTGTAGAAGCTTAGGAGATATTGAAGAATAATAAGGAGATCACCGATTTTTAATTAGCTTATATCTCTCCCTTAGGGTTTGGTATGGTTTCATGTTATTTTCATATCTCTATGTGAGTTTCAGATCTACATATCATTCAATTTAAGATTTATATTATTGATCTAGATCTAAATTGCATTTGTGATTTGAAGCATTATATTTACATTCATTTAGGGTTTTTACTCCAAACACAGGGTAGAGCTCTAGTTTGCATTTTAGCTCATACGAATCTTACAAACACATGAGATTCTAGGGAACACACACTTTTCAATATATTATCAGCTATTTATGGAGGTGGAAATCATGAAAACAAGGGTTTTGACTAAGGAAAAACCGTATATATCCACTAGCACATCATTTTCCATCTTGTAGGTGCAGTTACAGGTTTTCGTCAGAGGGCAATTTTTGGGAGATCTCAACGAACAGGCATAGACCCATTATAAAAAATTGGACCCGTACCTCAGGGACTGGAGAACCTAGTGCCCTGGTCCCCCCCAATGAGGTGAATATTTTGGTAGACAGGGCTTAGACCACCTTAATTTGCATATTCTCAGTTTGCAAATCAGTATAGTCATTGGGACCAGAGCGCCTAGTGCCCTAGTTCTACCAATTCAAGCTCAGTTTTTGATATCAAGTACACATCATAATTCCATTCTTAGATCTATACTTGTTGCCTTAGTTTGGTTTAGTTATATGTGTTGGCTTGATGATGATTGTAATGAATTCATCATATGTTGTCATTGATGAAACACATACACACACATATGTTTATATTGTCTACTGGTATAACTTCAAGTTGTTTATACTACAACCGATATGCTAGAGCTTATACTTAGTGGTTTATCTCTAACCCGTACTTTGTGATAACTGGCATATGCATAGAAGACAACCAGTGGATACACCTTAATCGACATCAACATGAAGATCAAGCAGAGATTATATCAGGAGATTCAAGGATAATGGTTCATGTATTTAACCCCAACCGGTATTGATTGTTCCAACTGATATTTGTTGATTATGTGATGAGTTATCACAAATAGTGATGAGTTATGCCACCGACAATGTTTGACGGTATTTTTGTGATGAGTTATGATCACTTGACCAGATACACTGCACCTAGGTAATTGTGTTATGATTTCTTCACGCCGACATTAAATCTAAATGTCTATATATTGACATCACAATGAATTATTTCATATGAGTGAAAGTGATATGTTGTGTGCAAAAGACAAAAGAGTTAATTTGTAGAGTATGTAGAAGAGAAGTGTTGAATATGTTTAGAATGATCTGATCAAGCAAGTATTGTGTGACTCAAACAGATCAAACCAATCCTATTTTTTTCTAACAATTACAACATAATTCAAATCCCCCAACCGTGTAAACTCTAACAAGCTTCAATGTTCAAATCCTCTAACAGGGTGATCCATTAGTTTGGATTTAGAAATCCTCCACCAAGGTTACTCCTAATAGGGTACTACCTTTCACAGGGTATAAGCTTCTAATCAAGCTTTGGGATCTCTAACAAGAATCGCTCCTAGCAGAGCAGTTTATATACCTTAACCGGTCAATTATCTATTACTGCAGATAGTTAACTTGTGAGTTCCATCTCACCATGGTTTTTACCTATTTGTGTTTTCCATGTATAAATATTTGTGTTATGGTGGATGTTTTACTTATTGTGGATGTTTTTATATCATTTTGGATTACATGCATTGTGTTTAAAAGTCTTGTTAAGTTCATCTACCAGTTAGTGTTTGAAGTAGTTTTATTTTTGGTGTCATTGATTCACCCCCCCCCCCCACTCTCAGTTCTTTTCAAGTCCATCAATTGGTATCAAAGCCTAACTTCTTTGAAGCCTAATAGCTTAGAAGGGAGCTTTGAAACCACCATGGGGGACATGAGCTACTTTGAGATGGCTAGAGAGATAGAAGCTAGCAGAAATGAGCTTGAAACCCTTAGGGTCAAACTGAAAGCTTCACAAGTCAAAAGGAGAGAGCTTACTATACAACTATTGGAGATATCTGACAGTAGTTCTTTAGATGAGGCCAATATTGATGCTTTAGGCGAGGAAGTTAAAATGTTAAACGGTGAAAAGATAAATCTGAGGAGAGAGCTAGAAGGTGACAATTCTGATACTTATTGTTAAGTACAGATGCCAAGCTAATAAGATGAGAGGGGGGATGAATCATACAACCTTAATCTTCCATAAAAACAACAAATTCAACCTCGGTAACATATACTTCAGTAATATAACCAAAAATGCTAAACATGCAAACTTAAAAGCATATAAACATCATAACACTCATAAAACTAGATTTAACGTGGAAACCCAAATAGGGAAAAACCACTATGGGATTTTGGACCCACTAAGAAATATACTCTTCTAGAGTATGCTTAGTTAAAAGAAAATCCTGTTAAAGATTACAAACACATTGCTAGATGTGACCCGGTTAAGGGATTTCCCTCAGATCTGTTAGGATCTTCACCTTGTTAGAAGTGACCTTGTTAAAGGATTTCAAACACTCAATCAGAATGTCACCTTGCTAGAGGGTTTTACAAATAAGATTGTTAAGTCCACTCAGTTAAGAGATTTTCTGTCACTTCACAAAATAACAGTAATAAAAATCTATTTGCAACTTCACATCTAAAATGCTAAAGTAGATTGTTATTTTCTCAATACAATCTAGGACTTATCTTGTCCATCTGCTGGGCTCTATACTCTGTTATTAAAATAGGTCTTCAAGCTTTTGTGCTCAGTAATCACTATGTAGCATCCCTGTCCATACACTTGCCTGCATATATTGTTTATCAATAGTTCCTTATTTATAAACAATTTGCCAACTACTTGATCTCCTTGATCACATATCCCATGATCAATCACAGCCATCACATCTTCAAACTTGACTAGGTTCAATGTATCCTTTAATTTGAAAATGTTTTACCTTGCCTTGGAACTTGCATACATTTCTTGGAACTTGTGCTAGGGTATTGCGGTTCAATCTGACCTATAGATCTTCCTACCAATTTTCCTTTACCATAGATTCTTTAACAAACTTCATGCACGACATAACAATCATTTAATCATAGCCAGCTCATCAGCTTCCTTTATTAAATAATGTTTTTATTCATTCAATGCATTCTATTACTACTCGGTTGCAACTTGGTAAATACTAAACTTCACTCAGTAGACATTCTTCCTTCATTAACCGATAGTGATAACCTTAGGGTTTACCGACTAGGTTCCTTTCGCGGTAACATAGTATAGTATTAACCTTACAATCAATCAATCATATGTAGGATATCAAAACAATCTAAACATCATGATCTCATCATTGTCTAACTCGGTAATAGTTTCCCATTGAATAACTTATTCCTCCCCTTATTCATCATATTCTTTCTGTGTCTTTTATCGACATCTTTATACTCATCAAACCATACTTCTTAAGATATGGCAACATCATACTGAATTAGAAAATCAATTTCTTGACATCAATGACAAAATAATAATATTAAGACAGTAAAAATCCTTAATCAGTTATATCCATAATCATCAACAACCTTCTCAATATCCTTATTGAAATGCCAACAATCTCCCCCTTTGGCATTGATGGCAAAACCAATTCATTTGACCTAATTGATTCAGATTGTTGTGAGATTCTACTGAAATGCTCTCCCCCTGTCATTAGTCTTCTCCCCCATACATTAGTCTTCTCCCCTTTTCTTCAGTCTTCTCCCCCTTTGACAACAATGCCAAAAAGTAAAGAACTAAAACATAATTTCTTCCTATATGAAGTGATTTCCTGCTGTTATGTGTCAACTTAGTCTCGGTCAGAGCATTTTTCTTCAATTCCTATTCCCTATTATTGTTTCCTATACACCTTTAGAAAACATCCTAAAGTGTGTAAATTAGCATCAACTCCTAAAAGATATTCTGTAGAGTCATCTAATTGATGCATTCACTGAACTCGATCAGTGAATGGAAGATAGGGGTAGGACCCCTAACTTACTTCTGCGATACTCACAAGTGTCCCTTGGTAGTGGCTTGGTAAAGATATCTGCTATTTGTTCCTTTGTGCTAAAATACTCCAACACCACTTTCTTCTCTTGAGCTTCTTCTCTAAGATAATGATATTTGATAGAGATATGCTTTGTCTTAGAGTGCATAACTGGATTCTTTGAAATGTTAATGGCACTAGTATTGTCACAGAATATAGTTACTAGCTTGATAACTTTCTCATTTATACCTTCCAACAATTGTTTGATCCATGCTATGTTGGTACAATTTAATGTTGCGGCAACGTATTTAGCTTCTGTTGTTGACTGTGAAACACATCCTTGTTTCTTGCTAAGGCAACTCACTAGTCTTTCTCCTAAGAAGAAAGCTCCTCCACTTGTGCTTTTTCTGTCATCAATGTTGCCTGCCTAATCAGCATCAGTATAAAATTTTAAATCAAAGTCATTTCCTTTTTGATATACTAAGCCATAATCCTCAGTGCCTTTCAAGTATCTAAAAATTCTCTTGATTGTTGTCATGTGTGTTTCCTTAGGATCTACAGAGAATCTTGCAACTATACCTACTGCATGTGCTATGTCTGGCCTACTGTGAACAACATATTGTAGCTTCCCAATCATGGATCGGTAAAGTGTCTCATCAACAAATGTAGATTCATCATTCTTTTATAGTTTATAGTTGGTAGTCATAGGAGTACTTACTGGTTTTCAACCCTCCATTCCAAAAAATTTCAAGATTTCCTTTATGTACTTGGATTGAGTAATAAAAATCTCATTTTTCATTTGCAGTATTTGTAAACCTATAAAATACTTTATCTCACTGATTAATGACATCTCAAATTCTTTTCTTATTTCATTTCCAAAGTTCTTGCATAGAGAGTCATTACCACAAAAGATAATATCATCAACAAATATGGTTGAGATCAGTATTCCATTTTCATCATTCTTCATGTATATATTACTATTTTCACTTGTTCTTATAAAACCAATCTTGATTAAATAAGAGTGCAATCTTTCATACCATGCTCTAGGTGCTTGTTTCAGACCATATAAGGCTTTGTTCAATTTACATACCTGATCTTTATTCTTGTTTTCAACAAATCCTTTAGGTTGTTTAATAAAAACTTCTTCTTCTAATATACCATTCAGAAATGCAAATTTGACATCCATTTTATATACCTTAAAATTTTTGTAAGCAGCATATGCCAACAATGTTCTTACTCCCTCAAGTCTAGCCATAGGTGCAAAAGTCTCACCATAATCAATTCCTTCTTCTTGGGCATAACCTTTGCAAACTAGTCTTGCTTTATTTCGAATGACCTCACCTTTTTCATTTAGCTTGTTTCTGAAAATCCACTTTGTATCGATTACATTTTTGTCCTTCGATCTTGGGATCAGTGTCCATGTGTCAATCTTCTTGATTTGATCAATCTCTTCTATCATAGCATTTATCCAATCTTCACTGTTAAATGCCTCTTTCACTATCCTCGGCTCAAATTCAGATAACAGACATGTGTTCTGTCTCAGTTTGTTCCTTGTCATCACTGGATCATCTTTATCTCCTATAATCTGACTTGATGCATGATGTCTTTTGACATACTTGGCTAATACAGGCTCAATAGGCTCTATATGATCTTCTTCATCACTCGGTAACTGGAAATTCTCTTCATCTTCTTTAACAATTCTCTCGGTAAGACTTGTCGGTTGAGTATAGAAAAATTCATCATAATCTTCTGGTTCTTTGGAGTTTCCTTCATCATTTCTTTATGCAAATTCATCAATTTTCACATTTTCACTTTCTACTATTTTGTTAGATGATTTGGTCAGACATTTAAATGCTTTACTTCTAGAAGAATAACCAAGAAATGTTCCTTCTTCACTTTTTTGATCAAACTTTCCATTTCTATCATCTTTGTGAACATAGCATCTACTTCCAAAGATTTTGAAGTAACTTACATTAGGTTTCTTGTCATACCAGATTTCATATGGTGTCTTCAAAGTTCCTTTCTTTAGTTGTACTCGGTTCAGGGTGTAAACTGTTGTACTTATTGCTTCTCTCCAAAATGTTTGTGGCACTTTCTTTTCAATCATCAGGGTTCTGGCACAATTCACAATAGATCTGTTTCTCCTCTTAGCTATTGCATTTTGTTGTGGAGTTCTCGGTGTAGAGACTTCTCTTTTTATACCATGATCATTGCAAAATAAGTTGAGCTCATCAGATGTGAACTCTCCTCCTCTATCTGATCTAAGACATTTCAGTTGTCTTCCTATTTAATTTTCAACTCTTGCCTTGTACCATCTAAACATTTCAAAAGATTCTGATTTTTCTTTTAAAAAAATAACTGACATCTTCCTTGAATAATCATCCTCAAATAATATGAAATATTTATCACCATAAGAACTTTGAACTTTAATAGGACCACAAAGATCAGTGTGCACAAGATCTAAAATTCCCTTAGAAGTGTAGGACTTACTTCTAAAGCTTGATCTTGTCATTTTACCCATCTGGCATCCTCGGCACATAGCATTCTCAGGTTTTTCAAGACTCGGTAGACCTCTTACTCAGTGCTTCTTGCTTATTTTGATTAGATTATCAAATTTTACATGACAAAACCTTTTATGCCATAGCTAGGTATCATCTATCTTTGCATACAGACACTTATTTCGAGTTGAGTCAAGATGAAATGTATTACCTTTTGTTTGTGTCCCGGTAGCAGCTAACTTTCCATGCTTGTCATGAACTTTGACAATTCCTTTCTGAAATTCTATTCTGTATCCTGTATTGTTTAGTTGTGCTATACTCAACAAATTGTATTTCAAACCTTCAACCCAATAAACATCATTGCATCTAGCATTGTCAAGAAGTGTTATGGATCCGTTACCTTTTACCGGACATGGTGTATCATTACCAAATCTTACATAGCCACCATCATAATCTTCTAACATAACAAACTTGTGTTTATCACCTGTCATGTGATGTGAGCATCCACTATCTATGATCCAAGATTCATTAGTATTTATGTGAGATATTAGGGATTTTTCTTCATACCTTTCTTCATCTGATCCATCTTTGATAGCCACATAAACTACTTCTTCTGTATCAGTTTCATCTAATTTATTATCATTGGATTCCTCATCAACTATTAAGCATGACTTTCTATCTCTTCTTCTGAAGTCTCGGTGTCCTCTATAATGATTATCTTTCTGTCTGTCATCTCGGTAATCTCTCTTTTTCAATAGAATCTTTGTCAGGATAGTTAGAAGCCATATGTCCTATCTTATCACAATTGAAACATTTCAAATCTAATTTTCCTTTATACTTACCTTTGCCTCTCAATAACCTTCTGGCTAATAGTGCTTCAAACTCTTCTTGCTTTCTGATTTCCTCATACAGTTTATGTACTTCCTCCATGTTCTTGCAAAATGTTTCACTTGCTCCACTGTGATCCCCTTTAGTGTACTTACTCATTCTATCATTGTAATCATCAGATTCACCAATATGAAAAGAGTTGAATGCAGATTCAACTTTATTTACCGATGACCCACTATTATCAAAATTACTTGACTCAAATGCATGTAGCTTACCAATAGTAGCATCTAAGGAAACTGGCATATTGGGTACAGATCTCAATTCATTGATTGCAGAGACTCGGATTGCCTAAGCTGGTAGAAGAGTTCTTAACAACTTACTTGTAATATCCTTTTCTTCAATAGTTCCACCTACTCCTTTGATTTGATCAACAATCTCCTTTAGTCTTGTACTGTACTGGGTTATGTTCGCACCTTCATTCATCCTCATAGATTCAAGTTGTCCTCTTAGACTATCCACTTTTTCTCTTTGAACATGTTCATCTCCACCATACATAGGTATGAGCTTGTCCCACATTGTCATTGCATCATTGCAACCTTCTAGATCGTTAAACTCTGAATCGGTCAATGCATATGTTATTTCAATCATTGCTTGGATATGTTCTTGCTTTGCTTTTATCTCTTCCATTGTTAATGGATAAGTGCTCGGTGTAATGAAATCATTCTCTAGATAATATACAACATATTCTCCAACTCCTGATAGGTGCAACTTCATCCTTTTCTACCATGTAGAGAAACTTGACTTGTTCAACTTCAGTGCATCCCTCTTATACATCTTTGGATCTTTGCCTCAAGTACCTTTAAACTTTTCCTTTTGGAGTCCAAAAATCTGATACCAATTGATAGTTCTGATACTTATTGTTAAGTACAGATGCCAAGCTAATAAGATGAGAGGGGGGGGGTGAATCATACAACCTTAATATTCCATAAAAACAACAGATTCAACCTCGGTAACATTTACTTCAGTAATATAACCAAAACTGCTAAACATGCAAACTTAAAAGCATATAAACATCATAACACTCATAACACCACATTTAATGTGGAAACCCAAATAGGGAAAAACCACTATGGGATTTTGGACCCACTAAGAAATATACTCTTCTAGAGTATGCTCGGTTAAAAGCAAATCCTATTAAAGATTACAAACACATTGCTAGATGTGACCCGGTTAAGGGATTTCCCTCAGATCTGTTAGGATCTTCACCTTGTTAGAAGTGACCTTGTTAAAGGATTTCAAACACTCAATCAGAATGTCACCTTGCTAGAGGGTTTTACAAATAAGACTGTTAAGTCCACTCGGTTAAGAGATTTTCTGTCACTTCACAAAATAACAGTAATAAAAATCTATCTGCAACTTCACATCTAAAATGCTAAAGCAGATTCTTATTTACTCAATACAATCTAGGACTTATCTTGTCCATCTGCTGGGCTCTATACTATGTTATTTAAATAGGTCTTCAAGCTTCTCTGCTCGGTAATCACTATGTAGCATCCCTGTGCATACACTTGCCTACATACATTGTTTATCAATAGTTCCTTACTTATAAACAGTTTGCCAACCACTTAATCTTCCTAATCACATATCTCATGATCAATCACAGCCATCAGATCTTCAAACTTGACTAGGTTCAATGTATCCTTCGATCTGAAAATGTTTTACCCCACCTTGGAACTTGCATACATTTCTTGGAACTTGTGCTAGGGTATTGCAGTTCAATCTAAGTTGTAGATCTTCCTACTGATTTTTCTTTACCATAGATTCTTTAATAAACTTAATGCACGGTATACCAATCATTTAATCATAGCCAGCTCATCAGCTTCCTTTATTAAATAATCCTTTTATTCATTCAATGCATTCTATTACTACTCGGTTGCAACTCGATAAATATTAAACTTCACTCAGTAGACATTTTGCCTTCATTAATCGATAGCGATAACCTTAGGGTTTCCTGACTAGGTTCCTTAGGGTTTACCGACTAGGTTCTTTACTTGGTAACATAGTATAGCATTAACCTTACAATCAATCAGTCATATGTAGGATATCAAAACAATCTAAACATCATGATCTCATAATAGTCTAACTCGGTAATAGTTGCCCATTGAATAACTTATTCATCCCCTTATTCATCATATTCTTCTGTGTCTTTTACCGACATCTTTATACTCATCAAATCATACTTCTTAAGATATGGCAACATCATACTGAATTAGAAAATCAATTTCTTGACATCAATGACAAAATAATAATATTAAGACAGTAAACATCCTTAATCATTTATATCCATAATCATCAACAACCTTCTCAATATCCTTATTGAAATGTCAACAATCTCTCCTTGTTTGTTATAATGCCAACAAAAGGTCTTACTATTCACATCAGTCAGGAACTAGAAGCCAAAAGAGTTGTTGAAGATCTTATCTAGGAAAGAGATCATCAGATTTCCAAGATCAAGTGTGAAAATGCTACCTTGCATGAGCATTTGAATGTTGAAAGAGAAGAGAAGGAGAACTTACAGCTAGATCTTGAATTAGCATCATCTCTGAGAGATAACCTATCAAAGCATAATAAGGATCTCACCAAACAGCTTACCGAAGCTAATGAGAAACTAGAAAAGTTCAACAAGAGTTCTACCTTGCTTGAATAAAAAAATTCAATCACAAAGGATGAAATGTGATACCTCTGGACTTGTTTTTAACACATCTAAGAAAGGTGAGTCCTCCAGTAACAAGAGAAACACTCTTAAGACCAAATTTGCTCCTAAGATCAAGAAGCCTAATAGTAAGAAGGTATTTAAACCTGTTTTCTTTGTTTGACATAAACCTAGTCACAGTGCAAATATTTGTAAAGACAAGCCTAACAAAAATGCAAGCTACAATACTAATGCTAGGTATGTGTCCAAGAAATTTGAAGGCCATTGCTTCACATGTAGAATGTATGGACATAGATGACTGTAGATATGGAGCAAATAATCCTGTACCACATATGCATCTAAGATCGAATGGCAACTGGATGAGGAATTTTGACAACCAGGCCAACATGAACTGGAAAAGATCCTACGGCAACCAGTTTAGTCCATTTGAGATGGAAAAGGTAACAAATGTCATTTGCACCATCTATAATAACTTTGGTCATGTGGCTATGAACAGTAGAAGAAGAACTAAGAGAGGAAATGTAGGACCTTGGAAATCATCTCGTATAGCCTGCTATCACTGTAACAAACTGAGGCACTTAGCAAAATTTTGCAGATCTAGAAATAGCAAACCGGTCAA
The DNA here is from genome assembly GCF_030272615.1 of Cryptomeria japonica. Classification (NCBI taxonomy): domain Eukaryota; kingdom Viridiplantae; phylum Streptophyta; class Pinopsida; order Cupressales; family Cupressaceae; genus Cryptomeria; species Cryptomeria japonica. The sequence goes on along the minus strand of NC_081407.1, from coordinate 885,486,233 downwards.
TTCTTCTAAGGATCAGAAAAGTAGATGTTGAAGAAACCAGAGAGGAAATGAGTCGGATATGGAAGAAGAAGAGTGGTGACTCACCTGGAGAAGAAATTGTTCCTTCACCCAGTGAAGAGAACCCTGCACTGGTGAATTAAGCCTTTTAAATATGGCTAAGGGGAGCTTAACGGTAAATCCACCTCCAGACCCCTTGAGATAAATGAGCGGTAAAAGAATTTTGACACATGAAATTTTGATAACTTTTTGTCAATATGTTATCAACCGGTTTTCTCCTTGAGTGGTGAAATTAGGGTTTGTAACCCTAATAGGCGAGCATTTAATGTAGTAGGTAAAAAGGATAAAAGTGATTTTTAACTTTGTTATTTTTACCTTAATGCATTTGAGAAAGAAATTCGGAGCGCTTGCTGAGCTAAGAAAGTTTGTTGGCTAATAATTGTCGAACTTCCATTGTGATTTGTAATCAAGCTGATTTGAAGGTTGCATAAGATCTAATTGGTGTGCACTTGGGCATTCAACTGGTAAACAAGGTAGCATGCATGAAATAAGGTATTTCTTTGAAAATCTTGATTCGAATCTTGTTCATCTGAATTGGCATCATCTTCAAAGTCTGTAGAAAGGTTAATGATTACATATGAGCCAATGGAAGTTGTAGAGGTGGAACAAATTATGTCATATAATGCATTATCACAAGTTCCTAGTGGAGTTTTAGTAAAAGGAGATTTTTTGAGCTATCTTGATTGTAAGATTGAGGATCTAGGATCACTGTATATTTACACTCAGCTAAAATCCCTCTGTGATGAGAATAGAAAGATTCAAACACAGTTTACTAGGGTTTTTGAGAAAGGTTTTCACAACGTTGCTTATTTTCTAGAAGATTTTGAGGAAGAGAATATTAGAATTATTTTGAGTCAAGTTCATGGTGAGAACATGTACTTAGAGAGAACTCATACAATAACCAAGGAAGCCATTCAAGTTGTAACTGGTTATTAATCAACCGATGAAATACCTGAGCTGAGGTGAATTTCAAAAGAGACAGTATAATTTGTTAGGTCCCAGAGACAACTGAGAGGGGGGGGTGAATTAGTTGTCTAATAAATTCAGACCAAAAAAAACTTAACCAACTTAATGCTTGATGTTGGTAAACCAGTCTAATATGCCAATAGACATTTTTAATAGTTAATTGCAATACTGGTAAGGATTAATGCATGAAACAAAAAGACAAAGTCATCCACAACATATAACCCCAATATTTGTACGTGGAAACCCTGTAAGGGGAAAAACCATGGTGGGAAACGTTACCCACAATCAAATGATACTACTACAGATAGTAAGTGTATACAAATGGGGTCTGCACATGCAGAAAGGCCAAGCGCCTAGAGCTCACTGCTCAAACACAAATAGTAGTCACACTGACTACAATTGGATGGTTAAATCCAATAAGAATGTACTGCTTAAGTTAGCATCTTTCTATGTTGGATTCAGTACTGGTATAGTTCTGATGTCTTTACAAAAACCCTTCTTCAATCTTCAAATGATGTCTATGTGTATAGCTCTACTTATTCTTGCATATACCTTTTCATAATCCTTTTCTCATTCCACACTTGATCTTACAAATAAGATCTTATATTTATAACATAACCTAAGACCAATTTTAGTAGGTAGGCTCTACAAGATATTACAATAAAATCATTTTATAAACAATATAATATCCAATGCAATAACCGATTCAACATGTTGTCTTAATGCATTTACAACAATAATAAGTCATCTCCATAGCATGCCATGCTGATCTGGAAAAGATAAACCTGCCGGTGTGTAACCTAGACCTATTTGCCAGTAACAACACATATGCAAATACGAATATGACAATTAACAAACTTTCAAGACAAAGTGTCCAAACGATGTCTTCGACATAACCATGTGATTTCCATTCAATTCCAAGTGTCGGTGATCATTATATCCTGTCGGTGTACCACATACCGGTGACTATTCATAAGCCATTTGTTTGTCGGTGAATGTTGTTGATTCTCCAAAGTGCCAGAGTTGATAATTGTTAGTAGGTGTTGACATCAATGACAAAACCATACCAAAATACCAACAATCTCCCCCTTTGGCATTGATGGCAACACAAGATGAAAAAACCATCAAAGTGCCAAAACAGAAATGCCAAATACCAATAATTACCAAAGTATAAGTAAACTCTCCCAAAGTATCAATCTCTCTCCCTAAGAGTAACATGCATTTCCTTGTGTTTTTACATACCAATCTCTCCCCCTTTGACATCAAATGCCAAAGTTATTACCAAGCCAAGTTCATATACAAAATAGAAATCAATTTAGTATACCAACTACTCCCCCTGAGAAGTAGCTTCCTCATCAAAAGCCAGAATAAAAGATTTCTCTATTAACTTTGTCGGTTGATGACAATCATCAACTTCCTAAGTCTCTACTGGTGAGGCTATGACCCCAAGTTGATCTCTGAGATATTCAAAAGTTTCCTTAGGTAGAGGTTTAGTGAAAATATTTGCAATACCAAAGTATAAGTAAACTCTCCCAAAGTATCAATCTCTCCTCCTAAGAGTAACATGTGTTTCCTTGTGTTTTTCCATACCAATCTCTCCCCCTTTGACATCAAATGCCAAAGTTATTACCAAGCCAAGTTCATATACAAAATACCAACATACTCTCTAACTGATTCAACATCTGATAAATGCACTTTTTCTGTAAACAATATCAGGGACCCAGTGGTAAAACTGGCAGCTATGGTTATAGGCTACTGAGTATTTTACTCCAGTAGACTAAATAATGTTCCATCAACAGCAGTACACACAGCTTACAAGATGATAGCTGAAAATGCAGATTATGATCTTTGTGAGGCTATTAGGAGACAATTGTTTCTAAATCTGCAATCTATAAAGAAGGATAGCAGTCAAAAGTTCAAATATGGATAGCTATTGGTTGGGTTATTCTTTAATTTTCAAAATTTGCTACCGGGAATAGGTGATATTGAATGGTCAAAGGACCTACCGGTATTCACACAAATCAAGAACAACATCAAGGTTGTAAAGAATACTTTTCCTGTTGCTATGAATAAGTATTTCAATGAGTTTCAGAAGAAGATGAGCATAAGAATGAGATTGTCTGAAGATGTGGTAAGACATTTTGCAAAAGACATTGTTTTCACAGTTACCACTAATTTTTTTTGATGCAAGTAATTGAGCTAAGAAAAGAAGAAATGGAAGATATGGGTTATGAGGTGAACTATGACTTACTAGTTGGTTATGCTAATAACCAATTAGTATCTCCTAAAGATAAAAAGAAGGCAAAACTAGAAATTGTGGTAGTCCAGGATGCACAAGCCAAAACACGTATTGCTCCTACTACAAGTGAGAAAGGAAAGAAAAAGAAAGTTGAGGAAGCACCTCTAGCAATAAATAATACAAGGGTGACTCAGAGGATCCAAACCAAAAAGGACCTGACACCTAAAGTCTATACAAATAAGGAGAATGTATCAAAGAAGAGAAGTCAAAAACTAATTCTCCAAGAAGAATCTGAGGGTACTGACACTAAAGAAGAACCTAAGAAGATGAAAGCTATCGGTAGAGTAGAAAAGTTAGTAAAAGAAGTGCCAAAAGAAACTGTGCCTATTGATATATCAACTTTCAAGCCTAATACCCATTTTGAAAGAACAGTGAAGACATTAGGGAGGAACAGATTTGACAATGTCAAAGAGCATTTTGATTCCTTCACTGAAGATGAGAAGAAGAAAATTATTCAACATGTAATCAATCATTTCTACCATTACAGTAGATTACCACATGATATTGAAAAGGATATCTCAAATTCTTTATATACTATTCTTTTAAATAAATGGGAGGAAGTTGTAAAGTTGGAAAAAGAAATCATTGATGAGATATTTGTACAATATTTTTCTGAATTTTCTAAGGATGAAATAAGTGCTTTAGTTGATCAGTACAAATTCAATTTTCTTTCAAAGCAAGGAGATTGAAGCTCCTTAGTGGAAAGAGGGCAATTATTGAGATTGAGACTCATCAAATAGCCTGTGACATCAAATGGATGGAAGAGCTCTTACAATCCTCTAAAGATGAGGAAGATACTGCTAATCAACCTGAAATGGATGAAGAAGACATTGTTAAAGAAGATGTAGTCTATCCTATCAAGAAGAAGGATGACACCATTATTCATCTTGTTGATGATGTTCAGGATACAGTTGTTCTATCTGGAGACAACACTGCACCAGATATGGAGCCTCCTAAAATCACTGATTTACAGGTCAAATTAGTTGAGCAACCGACAACTCAACTAAAAGTGGTCAATCCACAAGAACCAGAACAACTGAAGAAACCCCAATATCCACCAATTTTTCAAGAAACTCAGAAGGAGTCTATGGAAATTTTTGTCACACAAACTTCTGAAAAGGAAATAGAGAATAATCAAGAGAAAGTGATCATTAAGGTTGCATCCTTTGAACCAGTAAAGCAATAACAACTTGATGAGGATGATGATGATTCGTTGAGAATTTCAGGGCCTATTGATGTTGGCAACATGAGAACATATGAAATGATGAATATTGCTAATGTCATGCAATCTAGAGCGCATAAGATGAGACTAAAAGAGCAAAGGATTGAGGCAGAAACAATTTAGACTACAGTAGATATTTTATCTGGCCTGCTACTAGAAACATCTACAGCACATCTGTCAACCCCTATTAGAAAACTTGGTCAGTTAGTTGTAAATGCATCTGATTAAATCAAGTCACTTAAAGACACTACTCAAACCTACGCTGAGAAAAGTCATAAGAAGAAGTATGGAGAAAAACTAGCAAAGGACATTGATACTGGCAAAATGGCTTTGTCACATAATAAAGATTTGTTGAGAAAAGCTATTGAAAAAGGAGGAAAGTATCTTGCTTCTACCTCTAATGTTTCAATATTTTATTTTGATATTTTAAAAAGGTGTATAGAAACTGAGAAAGAGCTACAATGGATATGCAATGCATATGTCCCACTTTAGGACTCTATATTTGCTAGGATTTCGAAAGATACTAAGAGGGGGAGGTGAATCAGTATCTAACTGGTTATAGAATTTACTTGATTTAAAACATGTAAAATGTATCAATACAGTATACCGGTAAACCAGAAATAATGCAGCAAATGAAGATAACAACAACCACATGAAAAGCACACCATAACACAGTAGTTTAACAAGGAAACCCAATGTGGGAAAAACCTCGGTGGGATTTGTGACCCACAATATTCGCTTACTGGCCAATAAGTGAATATTCCTCTTACAATAGGGGCCTGCACATGCAGGAAGGCCAAGTGCCTAGAGCTCACTTCTCAATTACAAAATAAGAAGTCACACTGACTTACAAAATGGATTATACAAATCCAATGTCCTGTACTACTTCAAATTAGCATCTGCTATACCAGATCCAGTACCGTTTTTAGCTCTACTTCATACATAAACCCTTAACCTATAATTCACATATTAGGTCTACCTTATTTCACCTATCTTGTTCTACTACAAAATGTCTTACAATGATCTCATACATATATGAGTCATATTACAACTTGCCATTGTTAGGAATCCCACAGATACTGAAAGGGGGGGTGAATTAGTATCTAATCGGTAATTAGAATTTCTCAACTTAAAACATGTAGAACATATTATAACAGTGTACCGGTATGCAAGAAATAATGCAATAAACAGAATTAAAAGCATCCACATGAAAAGCACACCATAACACAAGGATTTAACAAGGAAACCCGGTGTGGGAAAAACCTTGGTGGGATTTGTGACCCACAATATCCACTTACTGGCCAATAAGAGAATATTACTTACAAGAGGGGCCTGCACATGCAGGAAGGCCAATTGCCTAGAGTTCATTGCTCAATGGGAAGTCTCACTGACTTAGAATGTGGATTATACAAATCCAATGTCTTGTACTACTTTACAATAGCATCTATAATGCCTGATCCAGTACTGGTTTCTGCTATGTTCTTTACATAAAACCTTTAACCTATATTTCGCATAATAGGTCTGCCTAATATCTTCTTTTTCTTTGCATCCATCACTTAGAAAATGTCTACAATGATCTCTCTTATATATAAGAGTCATCTTACAACTTGCCAAGTCGGCTTACAAGGTTTTTACAATAATGCACAAAATATAATATAACAAAAATCCTATCGGCCTCTGTGCCGGTATGCTTCCTTTCTCTATGCCGGTATGCTTCCTTTCTTTGTGCCGATGCTGGTGGTCTGAGTGCCTGTGTAGAGTGTGATCTATTGATGTCAGTGAACTATCTTGTCGGTGTAATGCCTTGCAAGTGTAATGCCTTGCCGGTGTCATAGGATTGTAAGGTTGCCATCAATGACAAAACCTTCAATCACATACAATGTCTCATTGGAGTGTGCATATGCCAATAGCCATGTCGGCTTACAATGATTTTACAATTAATTACGAAATACATTATAAACAAAATTCCTGTCGACCAAGGTGTCGGTATCATTCCTTTGTCTGTCGGTGTCCTGTGTGCTGGTGTAGAGTTTGTCGTTGCCAGTGCTGGTACATTGTCTTGTCGGTATCATATGATTGCAAGGTTGCCATCAATGACAAAACCTTCAATCACCTACAATTTCTCATTGGAGTGTGTATTTGCCAACAATCTCCCCCTTTGGCATTGATGGCAACACTCATGAGAAAAATCCAAAAAGTGTCATCCAAAAATGAGTCTGCTAGAATTGTCTTACCAAAAAATTATGAGCTCCCCCTGAGCTGATGAGCCATTTGCTGATCATTTTTCTCATAGCCTCTACTCCCCCTTTAACATCAATGACAAAGGTTGTCATTTGTTGTCAGTGGAGTCCTGCCTGGTTTCTTGTAACTGGTGGGTTACACTCTGAAAAATATTAGTCAAAATTGAAATGATGTCGTTGCTGAATGTTTTACTATCTTTTATAGCCTCATGGGTTCTCTGCACTGTACTGGTGAGTATGTGCATTTTCTCTTCCAGTGTCTTTAGTCTGGGAACCAAAGCCTCAAATATTTCTTTTTTCAAGGAAATAAGATACTCTAATCTTGGAATAAGTCGATATTTTAAGTCCTTTGCTTTGTCCTTTATTCTTTGTTTTTCATTTTCTAGTTTCCTGATTTTCTCTTCTTGCTTTGCAAATTTTCTTTTCTAATTCAAAAAATGAATCTGATGTCCTAGTCAGATTGTCAGTAATATTATAAATCTTGTCCTATGTCTTTCTGATTTCTTTGTCAAGATCTTTTGTTAATACATTCATTTTGCATGTATCCTTGTATAGTTTCTTGAAGTCAAAAATGATTTCATTGAGTTCCGGTAAAAGAGTGTCTATCTCTCCCTTGTTCTTCTTAACTATATCCTCAAAGAATTTTTCTTTTTCCTTTATCAATCTCTCCTTAAAGGTATCCTCATTTATTTTGTCCAATGTTATTAGATGACTGGTTATATACTTAGACAATGTGTCTAATTGGTTCAAAGAATCTTTGTTGTCTATGTTACACTTTGGAGCTATCATCTTCAAAATTGGTATGGTGTCATCAATAGCCTTATATGCTGGTACATTACAATCTGTTATTTTCTTAATTGAATCTAGCAATACCTTTGTCACATTTGTTGGTCTGAATTTAGACATGGAGATTATGGATGTCTGTCCAACTGACTTCACAATTTGTAATCCGCCGATGGTGATAATAGCATTGCTTTCCTCTTTTACTAGAGGATTAGTTGGTGTCTCCATTTTAGCTACCAAGGGTTTAGGTTTTTCATTTGTATCCAGTGGCACTGTCTCTGAATGTACTTGTGAATGAACTTGTTGTTCTTTGTATTTCTTTGTGCTCTCTCCTGATGGTTTCTTTGATGGTACCTCTGATGATTTTTCAGTGGTATCCACTACCGATTTCTCTGCTTGTGACTCTGTATTTTCTACCAGTTTCTCTGTGTTTGCCCCTAAAAAATTTTCAGTAGGTTCCTCAATACAAGTGCTATCAGTTTTTCTTGTATCTGTTGTTTGTTCAGTTTGATGCTCATTCCCAATTTCTATGTCTCCAACTGTATCTTCAACATTTGTTTCAGCTATTATGTCTTTTACCAATGGCTTAGTTGTCACATCTCTTTTTTCACTTGTTTACTTATCAACCACAATGGTGACTTCCTGTGTGTCAATATTCATTGTGTACAACACCTCAGAATCAGGATTTGTGTCCTCATGTGTTGTTTTCATACTCTTTGTTGCCAGTTGATTTTCAGTAGTGTCTACCGGTGGAGTATCTAAAGGCGGTGGGGGTAAGTTTTATGTTATCTTTATACTGGGAGGTCCACCAACCTTGCCTTTTCCTTTGTCCCTATCCTTTTGGTATACCTTGAAGGTTTTAGGTTTTTGATACTCTTCCTATTTTTCTTTTTCTACCAGGAATATATCCCATGCATCTGTTGTTTCCTCTATTATCTGATTCACTCTCCCTAGCATTAGTGCTACATGTCGGTGAGTAGTTGAAAATATTGACCAGTTAGCCTCAAAGATCAATTGATCTATCTTATCAGGTGAGTTAATAGAATGTACAACAAGTAATTTTTCAATCTTTATTTTCTTATCAAGCTCAATAATCTTTATTGTCGGTATTTCATCAACAACTTGCATCAAAAATTTCTTAAAAATATCTAAGTGTAATATTACACTGTCCTCTACTTTCTCCTTGTCATCAGTGGATAGTGTGTTATATAGTTTGCTGATATTCTTCAACTTGCCATCCTCAGTAATTTCATCTAGTAATTTATCAATAGGAGCTATAGATTGTTTTGACTTCTTCTTAGGAGTCAACTTCTTTTTCTTTGGAGTTAATTTCTTTGTTGGGGGGCTTACTGCCTGTTGCTTCTGTCTTTTTGGTGTAGGAGAAGGTGTCGGTGAAGGTTTTCTCTTCCTCTCAACTCTCTTGAATACTGCAGGCATGTCACTTTCTAAGGAAGTTCCTATTTGTGAAAGGTGTGTTTCCAGTTGGATTGCTTCTAATTCACCTTCAGTTATACCGGTTTTCTTTAGCACATCTTCTTTAATAGCTTTTGCCTGTCGGGTTCCTTTTCTAATGGTTGCCTCAACCTTTTTAACTCTTTTCTTTGATTGAATTTGACTCTCTATAGTTTCATCATTGCTAAATACTTCTTCTTCAAGTTCCTTAGGAGCTTCTAGGAGGGCTTTTGCATAGGTTTCTATTATGTTGTCATTAGTCTCATATCCCATTTCAGCGACCCAGATCATTCTAGGAACAATTGCCTCCATCCAAATTTCATCTTTCTTTATTACAAAACAAATTTCCTTTTGGTACTTATCTACAATAGATTGTGATAACCTTACTCTTGTTTTCATTCAAGCTTTCAAAGCCTAAAAATACTCATTTAAGTTATTTTCCTTGTTCTCTCCCATGTTGTTCAGTAATACAAATAGTTGTTTTCCTACTAGTATATCATATCCAAAATCTTTGGTGCCAATACTAGGTACTTGTTTGGTTATATATAGCATCAGACAAACAAGTAGGTTTCCAAATCTGAATGTTCCTTTCTTGTCTTTCTTTATCTTTCCCAAATTATCAATCAGTTCATCTTTAAGCCATTCACATATGGCTATCCTTGCATTATCATTTACCATATCATAGGCACTTTTAATGCATAGGCTAGAAATTGAGCTTAACCTATTTGCATGTGTGGTCTTGTAACCTGAGATCATATTGATAAATTTGACATTGATATCTGTTACATCATTTACCCTTAAAGACCTTTTGTCGAATGTTGCACCGGTTAGGTTTATCACAATGTCATTTAAGACCTTCTTAGTTTTGTTAGGTCTGTTGCCGGTGGAGGGTAACCCTGACACAACCTTTACTGCTTCTTTAGTAATCTTGTGAAAAGAGTCCAACCAAAAGAATTCGCCATGAACCCTGCTTAGTACAATTCTTATGATATCCTCGAGAAAATCTGGGATACTAAGGATTTTTGTAAAACCTAGGGTTTCTATTATCTTGTGTTCAGGTTTGACATTTCTTGATTCATCATAAATCACAGATTCATACATATTCTTAATTTCCTCATCACCTAGTTCATCAATATGATAGTGTATATACATTCTAGGGTCTTCAGCATATACTACCCCTTTAGGTATTTGAGAAAATACACCTAAACTATCATCTTTCTTCACAATTTTGGGAACTAGCTCGAATACGGGTCTAGGGCATTTAATAACGTGAACAATAGTAGGGTTTGCAATAAATTCAAGAGTAGATAACGATGCCATAGATATAAATACCTTAATCTTCCTTAGGGATGAAAGATTTGATAGATTCCTTCACTTCTTTGCTTGGAATGCCTTTGCTCAGGATTTTCACGCTCTCGAAGATGTGAATGCTCGGTGAAGTGAAAATGGAGCCAAAACACTTGTTTTATAATGTTATTTTCTTCACCTGCCATATTTAATGCTTACCGGTTAAGTCACAACTTAACTTATCTGCCGGTAAAGAAGTAATCTCAACTTCTCACCATCAACTGAGGGAATAATAGCATGTTTTACATTTAGTTGCTAAACCCTTAAAAGGATTTTCCTTTAATTAGATGAAGAGTCTCCTGCTGATGGAGTGTTACTCTATTCTATCGGTGGAGGAGTATTCCCATCAACATTCAGTTCTGAATTTCTGATCAATTGTTTTCATAATTCTTTCTTTACCTCTTCAACCTTTTCTTTACCTTTCAAACTAGGACCTTTGTTATTTGTCATTGAGGATTTGCTTCTACAAAATTTATCAATGTGTCCAACCTTGTTACAGGCATAACAAGTCACATTGTTTTTCTGAATTGCTTTCCCATATCCTATTCTGGTGTGTGTTCTGCATTGATTAGATATGTGTCCAAATCTTCCACAAACATAACATCTTACATTCATTCTGCAATTCTCTGAATTATGACCAACTTTGCTGCATTTGGAACACTAACCGGTGGGTGTATTGGTGTTCTGATAATTTCTAGATCTACATTGATTTTCTCTTTGACCATACTTATTATAGTTAAAGCATTTTCCATTAAATTTATAAGCAATTGGTTGTCTTACCGGTTTGCTATGATCATGTGTGTTCACATTACCAGAGCTTTCACTGGTTTCAAAGCCAAGGTGATGGGATGGGGTTTGGGATAGACTAGCCTATTCTATGCTCTTGGATCATTTCCTTGGATCACCTGGTGTTCTCTTCACACCCTAGGGTCTCTAAAACTTCCCTAGCTTGAGGAATCCCTTGACCTTACCCAATCCACCCACCAATGAGTTGCAATGCTACTCCTAAGGTCTCACCTACTCATGAGACTCAAAACCCCTTACTATGGCTAATAAGGGCTAGGCTTGTTCCACACCTTCCAAGGTATTAGCAAGGTTAGGTTAGGTCTATTCATGGTTCTTCAACCCATTCAAGTTCCCCCAAGAGGTTACAAGCTTCCTACCTCTTACCAATTTCACAATTTTGTCTTTTTGCTTACAAAATAGGGCTACAAGGATTAGGACCAATTAGGCCTCCTACCTGGTCCTTTAGGGCTTCCTCTCACAAATGATGCACAAACAACCAAAAATCCCAAAATGGACTACAATTCATTTGGCAAGGGCTCAAGGATTTTCTAGTTTTTAGGCCTCCAAGTGGCCATACAGTGCCTTGGGCGAATTTTGGGGTTTTTAAGGGTTTTGTGAGGGTTTTATTGTCTGCCTGGGTCACAGTATATGTTTTGTGTATTAGCCACCTTGTTTGGATTGGTGGAGGCTTCTCCTTCACACCAAGGATTCTTCAAAAACTCCTCTACACCTCCTCAAAAGAATGCACTCTCCTCTGACCAACCTTGCTCTTCAAGACCTCTGTAGCTTAACACTTCCTAGTTGGGCACTGTTTAGTCTCGCCTAGGAATGGGTCTCTTGACGGTCTCCCTACATTTCCAAGGGCCCTTCTTTCTTTGTAGTATAGTACAAGGTTTTCACTCTCATTCCCCATGGTTTCATGGTGGTTCCATAATGGGGAATGGAGTTAAGCAGCCATTTACACAATCCTGTCCAAAACTGGATAGTAAGAAGATAGTTTACAATCTATTTACAAACACACTCAATCTGCAAATAAAAACCTAATCTAATTTCTCACAATGAAAGTATTTACACCATAGAATATATTCCACACAGTTTGCACGCAAAATCAATCCATTAACTTGCTTGGTTGCTTCATTCAAACTGACTGGTACGCAACAAACAGTCACAGTCAGGTCACTTTGCTTGGGTCCTACAATGTCTGACATCCAACCATTAATTTAGGGTTTTCAAATACTTATACTACCCTATCCTCAGTCGGTGTGCCAAAATTAGGGCTCTCCATACTCAACAAGGGTCTTTGACCATTTGGGTGGAAAAGTTGCTTGACAACTTTTAAAAGTTGTCATGCAACTTTTCCATCTTTTAAGCAACTTTGCCATTGTTGCTTTTCATGACTCCTAAGCCTATTTTGGGATATCCTAAGGATAGTAACATGCCAATAAGGCCTAACACACATCCAAGGCACACTCAACCTCTCCTGCACAAGAAATCACAAGAAAACACTAAGGACCTAAAACTAGGACCTAGTCTAGGACAAATGAGCTCATGGCTCTTATTCATATACAATGGCTTCTAAAGAAGCATAACACAAAAAAAACAAAGAAGGAGGAAGAGCTTGGAATGGTGCTCCTACACCATACCCCCCCTCTACACACAACTAAGAAATAGAAAAAGAGATGAGAGCTGGGTCTATGCCCAATGTCTTGAACCTGCTCTCCTCCACCCAATTTACTTCCGACTCAGGCTGTCCTGCCCACTTCACCAAGTGTTCCATGTAGACCTAGTGTGTAGTGGACTTCTTCACTCTTGATTCCAATATCTCCTATGCTATAGGCTTCTTCACTTGTGGTAAGACATTAACATCTAGGTCCTGCAGTACCTTGGCTTGGTTCTCAGTCTACCCTTCTATCTCACCCTTGTACATGATCAGATTAGCAACATTAAAGACTAGTGATATAGCCAAATCTGAAGGTAGGTCAACCTTGTAAGCATTCTTACCATATTGTGATAGGATTCTACAAGGTTCTACCCTCTTGATCTACAGTTTGGTAGGCTTACCATTTTGCATCCTAGCTTTGCTCAAATGGACCATCACATAGTCACCCACCTTGAACTGAACCTCTCTCCTTTTCTCATCCATTTTTGCCTTCAGTTTCTAAGTGGATTCAAGGATGGCCTTCTTAACTTTCTCTTGAACTTCCTTGATGGTTTGAGTGAATTCCTCTGCTTTCCCACTCTTCATTTCCAAACTACCAAGGTCTCTCAACTCACATACTCCTCTTGGATGTCTGCCATACACAATTTCAAAAGGACTTCTACCAGTGGCCCTATTCACACTATCATTATATGCATACTCTATGTGAGGAATGATTAGGTCCCATGTTTGGCCATACTCCTTAGTTAAACACCTCAACAAGTTACCTAACACCCTATTGATGACTTCAGTCTAACTATCAATTTGTGGATGGTAAGCTGAGCTAAATGACAAGTTAGTTCCTAGTCTCCTCCATAATGTTTGCCAAAATGGGCCCATGAACTTGTTATCCCTATCTAAAACAATGCTTAAAGGGAGTCCATGAATTCTAACAATCTCCTTAAAGAAGAGATGTGCAACATAGCTTGCATCATATGTAGTCTTACATGGAATGAAATGGCTCATCTTGGAAAATCTATCTACTACCACATAGATGTTGTCCATACCTGTCTTTGTCTTCAGAAGCCCTGCTACAAAGTCCATGCTTATACATTCCCAAGGTCTATTTGGGACCGGCAATGGTTGATAAAGACCAACATTGCTTGATCCTCCCTTTGCTCTTTGGCATACACCACATTGTTCTACATATATTTTCACATCCCTTGGTAACTTTGGCCAATAGTAGTACCTCTATACTAAATCCAAGGTTTTGTTGACTCCAAAGTGTCCACTTAAACTGCCATTGTGTTTCTCTTGGATGAGGTTTTCCCTCATGGATCCTCTTGGCACACACAGCGGATTACCTTTGAACAAGAGACCATTTTAGAGAGTGTAATCTGCATACTCACCATGGAAATGGTTCTCAAACTCCTTGCAAACATTGTGAGCTGATGAGAAGTCTTCATCTCCTTCATAAAGGTCCTTGAAACCTTCTATTCCTATGCTCTGCAACTGTAGTTCTTGAACTGTCAACAACTTCTTGCTTAATGCATATGCCACCTTGTTGAGTTGCCCCTTCTTATGCTTGATGGTGAAGGTGAAGGATTGGAGGTATTCCATCCATTTCAAATGCCTATTTCTAAGCTTCTCTTGAGTATTAATGTAACTCAATGCTTGGTTGTCTATGAACACCACAAATTCTTTTGGGAGTAGGTAATGCCTCCATTTCTTTAAAGACTGCACTAATGCATAGAACTCTAGGTCATAGGCTGAGTACTTCTTCTTAGCTTCATTAAGCTTCTCACTGAAAAATGCCACAGGTCTTCCCTCTTGACTCAATACACCACCTATTGCAATTCCACTTGCATCACATTCCAATGTGAATATCTTGTCAAAAGTAGGTAGGAGAAGGATAGGTTTTGTGGCTACTTCTTGCTTCAACAATTGGAATGCTTTGTCAGCCTACTCAATCCATTCAAACTTATTTTTAAGACCTCCTTTAATGGTGTCAAGGACTGGTGCACATATGCCACTGAAGTTCCTGACAAATTTCCTATAGAATTGAGCTAATCCATGGAAACTCCTTACCTCAGTCCCTGTTCTAGGTGCAGGCCAATTCAAGGTTGCCTCCACTTTGCTTGGATCCATCTTCAAGGTTCCCTTAGACACCACAAATCCTAAGTAGACCAGCTCTTGCTTCAAGAAGTCACACTTCTCTAGATTTATGGATAACTTCTCCTCATGCAACCTCTCTAAGACTAACCTCAAATGCTCAAGGTGCTCCTCTTTTGTTCTGCTATAGATAAGTATGTCATCTAGGTACACCACCAAAAATCTGCCTGTGAAGTCTTTTAACACCTCATTCATCAACCTCATGAAGGTTCTTGGGGCATTAGTAAGCCCAAATGGCATCACAAGCCATTCATACAATCCTTCTATGGTCTTGAAAGCAGTCTTCCACTCATCACCCTCCTTGATTCTAATCTGGTGATAACCACTTTGAAGGTCCAAATTGGTAAAATACATAGCACCTCCTAGATAGCCCATCAAATCCTCTATTCTATGAATAAGAAACCTATACCTTATGGTGATCCTATTGATTGCCCTTGAATTAGTGCAAAGTCTCCACTTGCCTCCCTTCTTTGATGCTAGCACTATCGGGACTGCACATGGGCTAATGCTCTTCTTAATCAGTCCTTGTTCCAATAACTCCTGCACTTGCCTTGCTACTTCCTTATTCTGATCAGGTGTGAGCTTATATGTAGCTTTGTTAGGTAGGGATGCACCAGGAACAAAGTCTATTTGATGGCTTATAGACCTTCTTGGTGGGAGTGTTGCAGGTGCTCCATCACTCACTATGTCCTTATACTCTTGCAACATTTGCTTCACCTCCTTGGGTACTTTTGCCTGCAAGTTGTCTTGTTTCTCATTTGGTTTCAAAAATATGGCACACTTCACTATCTCCTCCTCATGTAGCAAGTTTAAGAACTCTTTACCAGTAGCCAATAAAACACTAGGTGTTCTTGAAGTTCCCTCTTCATTCTTTGTCAAAGACTGAATCTTGAAGGTCTTACTATCCTTCTTGAATGATATGGAGTTCTCCTCTCTATCATAGATCACCTTCCTATCAAATTTCTAGGGTCTTCCTAGCAGCAGATGACAAGCATCCATAGGCAACACATCACAAAGGATCTTATCCTTGTATCCTCCAATAGAAAACTCTACCCAAGTCTGTTCATTGACTAGCACACTCTGCTCATGATTTAACCATGTCACCTTGTATGGGTTAGTGTGGGGTATCCTTGTGAGTTTCAACTTCTTGGTTGCCTCCTCTGATATTATGTTATCAGTTGACCTTGAATCAACTATCACCTTGCAAACTTTACCAAGGATCTTGCATCTCACCCTAAACAATGCTCTCCTATGCTTAGGTTCACTCTTGACTGGCTGTCTTATCAAGACCCTATTGAACATTAGATTTTCTCCAATCTTTGATTCAATATGGTCCACTTCGGGTCTCTTACTACTTGAAGAGTCTTCATGTGCATAAGCAACCCTCTTTCCACTATTTGATGAGGTAGGCTTGTCAGGGCATCTATATGCTAGGTGTCCTAATTGACCATAATTGTAACACTTCATAGTTGCAAAGTAGGAGTTACCTCTGCTGGTACCTCTACCCCTACTTGGACCACCTTGTGCATCTCTTCCTCTAGAATGGCCCCCTCTGAGATTGGTTTCACTGCCTTGCTCAGTTAACTTGGCTTCTCCTTGGTTCCTCTTCTCATTTGACTTGCTTTGGTAACCACCTCGATGATTCATTTGTTCTCTACGTCTGCCTCTACCTCTGTTATTAGAGTCTCCTTTCCTTTTGTTCCTCTCTTCCACCTTGACAGCAAGCTGATGACATTTTTGAATAGTAGTAGGAGTCCATAGGCTTATCTCCTCCTGAATGTTCCACTTTAGGTCGCTTAGATACCTAGCCACCTTAATAGACTCATCTTCTTGGACTTAGATCTAAGATAAAGTTTTTGAAATTCTTCAGTGTAGGAGGTCACACCAAGGTCTTTTTGCTTCAAACCCTGTCTCTTCTTATGAAGTTGGACTTCATAATTCTCTGGTAAGTAGTTCTCCTTGATCTTACTCACCATGGCCTTCCAATTGGCAATAGGTAGCTTCCCCATGCTAACCCTCTCTTCTTGAAAGTACTTCCACCATGTTAAAGCTACTCCCCTTAGTCTTGATTTGGAAACCTTAACCTTTTGAGCCTCTGTCACTCCTTCACACTCAAAGTGGTTTTCCATGCCCTCAATCCATTCCATGATAGTGTTAATGTCCATCCTTCCACTGAAATTTGGCAATCCTTCAAAAGCTTTGGTGTTCAAAGCCTTGATAGCTTTTAAAAATGGTTCTTCATTAAACAAGGGATCAAGTTTAGGTATAATATCATCTATGTCAATGGCTTTCTTGCCTTTATCTTTGGTGCCTTCACCCCAAGGTTCATGTGTCCTCTGATCCACCACATCCTACAGCTGATCCCTTATCTCACTCATAGCTTCTTCAAGGAGTCTATTCTTCTCCTTCTGCTCTTCTCCCTCTCTAGCTAGCACTGCATTAGTAACCATTCTACTCTCCCCTACTGATTCACCAGTATATAGAGACATACAAAGTCTAACAAATCTTTAACTTGCTCTGATACCAATCTAATGGGATGGGGTTTGGGATAGACTAGCCTAGTCTATGCTCTTGGATCCTTTCCTTGGATCACCTGGTGTTCTCTTCACACACTAGGGTCTCTAGGACTTCCCTAGCTTGAGGAATCCCCTAACCTTGCCCAATCCACCCACCAATGAGTTGTAATGCTGCTCCTAAGGTCTCACCTACTCATGAGACTCAAAACCCCTTACTATGGCTAATAAGGGCTAGGCTTGTTCCACACATTCCAAGGTCTTAGCAAGGTTAGGTCAGGTCTATTCATGGTTCTTCCACCCATCCAAGTGCCCCCAAGAGGTTACAAGCTTCCTACCTCTTACCGATTTTACAATTTTGTCTTTTTGCTTACAAAATAGGGCTACAAGGATTAGGACCAATTAGGGCTCCTACCCGGTCCTTTAGGGCTTCCTCTCACAAATGATGCACAAACAACCCAAACTCCCAAAATGGAATACCATTCATTTGGCAAGGGCTCAAGGATTTTCTAATTTTTAGGCCTCCAAGTGGTCATATAGTGCCTTGGGCGAATTTTGGCATTTTTAAGGGTTTTTTGAGAGTTTTATGGTCTACCTGGGTCACAGTATATGTTTTGTGTATTAGCCACCTTGTTTGGATTGGTGGAGGCTTCTCCTTCACACCAAGGATGCTTCAAACACTCCTCTACACCTCCTCAAAAGTATGCACTCTCCTCTGACCAACCTTTCTCTTCAAGACCTCTGCAACTTAACCCTTCCTAGCCGGCCACTGTTCAGTCTTGCTTAGGAATGGGTCTCTTCATGGTCTCCCTACATTTCCAAGGGCCCTTCTTGCTTTGTAGTATAGTACAAGGTCTGCACTCTAATTCCCCATGGTTTCATGGTGGTTCCACAATGGGGAATGGAGTTAAGCAGCCATTTACACAATCCTGTCCAAAACTGGACAGTAAGAAGACAATTTACAATCTATTTACAAACACACTCAATCTGCAAATAAAAACCTAATCTAATTTCTCACAATGAAATTATTTACACCATATAAGACATTACACATAGTTTTGCACACAAAATCAATCCATTAACTTGCTTGGTTGCTTCATTCAAACTGACTGGTAACCAACAAACAGTCACAGTCATGTCACTTTGCTTGGGCCATACAATGTCTGACATCCAACCATTAATTTAGGGTTTTCAAATACTTATACTACCCTCTCCTTAGTTGGTGTGCCAAAATTAGGGATCTCCATGCTCAATAAGGGTCTTTGACCATTTGGGTGGAAAAGTTGCTTGACAACTTTTAAAAGTTGTCATGCAACTTTTGCATCTTTTAAGCAACTTTGCCATTGTTGCTTTTCATGACTTTTAAGCCTATTTTGGGCTATCCTAAGGACAGTAACATGCCAATAAGGCCTAACACAGATCCAAGGCACACTCAACCTCTCCTACACAAGAAATCACAACAAAACACTAAGGACCTAAAACTAGGACCTAGTCTAGGACAAATGAGCTCATGGCTCTTATTCATATACAATGGCTTCTAAAGAAGCATAACGCCAACAAAATGAACAAGGAGGAAGAGCTTGGAAGGGTGCTCCTGCACCACAAGGCCATTAGTGTCACCATTTGGTTTCTGATTCTTCAGCATGTCACCAAGTTCTTCTGAGCTTTTCTTGAATTTCTCTTTGTGTTGATTTACAGTAGTCAGTTCTCTTTCCAATATTTCTTTCTGTCTTATAAGTTCAATTGAGTCATTTTGTGTGTGCATCAGATCTATCTTCAACATATCATTTTCATAACTAAGTCTTGTGTTTTCATTTGCAGCATCATTCAGTCTTCTAGTCAGATCTTCTTCATTTTTCTTCCTATTTTCAATTTCTTTGCAAAATCTCATAGTCATATCCTACATCTCATTCTGTGTTGTATTTATCTCTTGTCTTAGTTTGTTTACCAAATCATTAAGAGTTTCCTTTTCATCTTCCTCTTTCTACATCTTCTCACAAAGTTCTCTTCTTTTATTCCTTGCTATAGTGTAATTTTCTTGAAGTGCTTGAATGATATCCAAAGCATCTTTTAGATCATCTTCAAGTTTGATATTCTTCAATTTTTCTATATCATAGTCTGAAAGAGCTGTTTCCAATTGTTTCTTCAAGTTATCCATCTTTACTGGTTGCAAGATCTTCCTCAAGTTGTTAGGCTTCTGAAAAGAGAGGACCAAGCTCTGATACCAATTGTTAGGATTCCTAAAGATACTGAGAGGGGGGGGGGGTGCTAAATCAATATCTAACCGATTATAGAATTTACTTGATTTAAAACATGTAAAACATATCAATACAGTATACTAGTAAACTAGAAATAATGCAGCAAACGAAGATAACAACAACCACATGAAAAGAACACCATAACACAGTAGTTTAACGAGGAAACCCGGTGTGGGAAAAACCTCGGTGGGATTTGTGACCCACAATATTCCCTTATTGGCCAATAAGTGAATATTACTCTAACAATAGGGGCCTACACATGTAGGAAGGCCAAGTGCCTAGAGCTCACTGCTCAATTACAAAATAAGAAGTCACACTGACTTACAAAATGGATTATACAAATCCAATGTCTTATACTGCTTCAAATTAGCATCTTCTATGCCAGATCCAATACCAGTTTTAGCTCTGCTTCATACATAAACCCTTAACCTATAATTTGCATATTAGGTCTACCTTATTTCACCTATCTTGTTCTACTACAAAATGTCTTACAATGATCTCATACATATATGAGTCATATTACAACTTTCCATGTCAGCTTACAATGATTTTGCAATTAATTTAAAAATACATTATAAACAAAATTCTTGTTGGCCAGGGTGTCGGTATCCTTCCTTTGTCTGGTGGTCTCCTGTGTGTTGGTGTAGAGTTTGTCATTGCCAGTACCGGTACATTGTCTTGTCGGTATCATATGATTTCAAGGTTGCCATCAATGACAAAAAATTCAATCACCTACAATTTCTCATTGGAGTGTGCATTTGCCAACAATATTTTCTTTTAGCAAATCTATAGATGATTTGCACAACAGGCTGGATATTTATGATCACGAGAAGGGAAAGAGACTCCAGTCTCTAAAGGAATTCAAGAGTCTACTCACATCACAAGTGGACATACTATAGAGAGCCTACTCAAATGCATAAACTATCTTAGAAACTCCAAAAACCTATACACTAGATTCAATGGAAGAGTTCTATTCACAGCTTATGTCTACATTGAAGTACACTGAGAACGTGTTAGAGACATGGACAAATGCTTTATCATAGTTGAAGAGGAACTACAATTTTATTTTCATGAGACTAGCTTATGCATGAATCTTGATTCTATTTTTTTAAAAGTTATTGTTGTATATGCTGAGCACTTTGATACAAATTTTCTTTATATATATATATTGCTTTTTCAATTTGGTGTTGTTGTCAAAGGGGGAGTAGAAATATGTATGTGTGTTTTTGAAAATTTTGTATAATTTATGAATTAAGGGAGATCATGTGTATATGTGTAAATTTATTTTGTATGCACACTTAGCAGTATTACTGTAAAATTTTCTAAGTGTTGCAATCAATGCCAAAGGGGGAGATTGTTGGCTTGATGATGATTGTAATGAATTCATATTATGTTGTCATTGATAAAACACATACACACATATGTTTATATTGTCTACCAATATAACTTCAAGTTATTCATACTACAACTGGTATGATAGAGGTTATACTTAGTGGTTTATCTCTAACCGGTACTTTGTGATAATTGGTATATACATAGAAGACAACCACTGGATACACATTAATCAGCATGAACATGAATATCAAGCAGAGATCATATCAAGAGATTCAAGGATAATGGTTTATATATTTAATCCCAACCGGTATGCTAGAGGTTATACTTAGTGGTTTATCTCTAACTGGTACTTTGTGATAATCAGTATATACATAGAAGACAATCAATGGATACACATTAATCGACATCAACATGAAGATCAAGTAGAGATTATATCAAGAGATTCAAGGATAATGGTCCATATATTTAACCCCAACTGGCATTGATTGTTTCGATCGGTATTCATTGATTGTGTGATGAGTTATCACAAATCATGATGAGTTATCCCACTGACAATTTTTGGTGGTATTTTTGTGATGAGTTATGATTAGTTGACCAGATACACTATGTCTAGGTAATTGTGTTATGATTTTTTGAGGCCAACATGAAATCTAAATCTCTATATATTGACATCACAATGAATTATTTCATATGAGTGGAAGTGATATGTTGTGTGCGAAAGACAAAAGAGTTAAGTTGCAGAGTATGCAAAAGAGTAGTGTGCAACATGTTTAGAAGGATCTAATCAAGCAAGTATTGTGCTACTCAGACAGAACAAACCAATCCTATTGTTTTCTAGCAATTACAACATAATTCAAATCCCCTAACCGGGTAAGCTCTAACAAGCTTCAATGTTCAAATCCTCTAACAGGGTGATCCATTAGTTTGGATTCATAAATCCTCCACCGAGGTTAGTCCTAACAGGGTACTACCTTTCACAAGGTATAAGATTCTAATCAAGCTTTGGGATCTCTAACAAGATTCGCTCCTAGCAGAGCACTTTATAGACCTTAACCGGTCAGTTATCTATTACTGCAAATAGTTAACTTGTGAGTTCCATCTCATCGAGGATTTTACCTATTTTGGTTTTCCATGTATAAATATTTGTGTTATGGTGGATTTTTTACTTATTGTGGATGTTTTTATATCATTTTGGATTACATGCATTGTGTTTAAAAGTCTTGTTAAGTTAATCTACCAGTTAGTGTTTGAAGTAGTTTTATTTTTGGTGTCACTGATTCACCCCCGCCCCCCCTCTCAGTGCTTTTTAAGTCCATCAATCAGTCTGTTATTATTGTTGTCCTAGTTGATTTCATTCATATTATTAGCATAGCTTTACATTAGCTCATTCCCTTTTACACTAGCGAAAGAATAGAAACTGTAAAAGTATTCCTTGGCTCTCTTACACAAGAGTTAGTCAAAGTGAATCACTTCCTTAGACTCTTTTGTATTCAAATATATGAATGAAGGTGGGATTAGGCCTTAATCTAACCGATTCCATTTTCATCCATCACAGAAAAATAAAAAATAAAAATTAAAAATAGAAACTTTCCAAAAATAGAAAATTTCTAAAAATAGAATTTTTTTGAAAATGGAAATAAACCTTCATTTGAGCCTAATGTGCACAAAACAATAACTCAAGGTTAGATCCCTCAAGAATATGGACATGTAATAAATTTTCTCTAATACCATGTAGAAGTAAATATTGTTCTTTGATGCCATGTAGAAGGTGATGATACAACCACATGAGCCAAGAATCATCTTCAAGAAAAACACTTGTCACACAAAAGAGAAGAAGCCATTATTGATGCCATGCAACCTTGAGAGAAAATTTATCCAAAGAGAAATCTGATAATTAGATTAGCTTGTAATGGAATTGGATATAATTACAATGAATAAACGAATCCTTATAAAGGATGAATGAAACCCTAGGTGCAAAACTCTAATGCTAAACTTAGGAGAACTAAACCAATAAAGTAGGAGATAAATTAAGCTCAACTACAAAGCTAGAAAAGAAAACTCTAGATTAAAAAAGTACCTAAGTTTAGGGTAAGTGAAAAAGTAATAAATAACCCAATTAATAAATAATTAGACAATTTTCCTAATTACTCCAATAATTATGATAAGTATTTGTAACAAGAACAACATTGTTGCCCAGTATCAAATTACATTATTGTAATGCAAAGAATCTTAACTGTTGAATTAATGTTTAGGTTGTTATCAAGATGGGTTACAAGATTCAAGATTCTATAATGGATAAGGCACCAATGTAGTTGAGTTTTTTGTTCAAACCCAAGAAAGAATCATCAATATTGAAAATCCAAAGTCTATTTTATTGTTTATTGTTTTGTTTTTTGTATTTCACACAAAAATTAAAAGAATCTTAAACGCTTTTGAGGAAATTAAGGTGTATCTTATAAATCCTCACCTTATTGTATCAAATTTCTATCATTTTTTCTTCATCATTTACAACTTGAAGAATATAAAAATGATATTATGTGAAGGGAAAGACACCTTGATTTTGCAGAGCCTAAAGTATAGAGAGAATTTGAAGAAAAAATTCTATTAAGATGGCTATTGTCCTAATATTGTTTACTATAATAATTAGCTTACCTTTAGAGAATCTGAGGGAAGCAGATGGAAAAGAAACCAATAAGATGATTGAGAAATTATTTGGCTATTATATATGGTGCATGTATACTTGATGTGTGACTTAAGTGTGTATGTATAAGGTTACTTCCCCACCCAAATATGCCATTGTAGGTTATTCTCCCAATGGTTTCTATATGAGAAATGTTACATTGGGCTAATATATTTCATAACCAATATTATACCCAAAGTAAGTGTGATATGTGTCTTCTGAGACCTAGTATAAATCTATATCTAAATCAATATCAATTTCAAAGTTTGCTTGTGGAAAACTTGTGACTAGTTATGTTCAATTGTGGTATTTGATTATATTTGAATCGTTAAATCATTGCATATTATGATGTCTGGTGTATTTTAATAATCAAGAAATTAGAAAATAAAAAGGAGAAATCACTAATTAATTGTCATTAATCCCCAATCGGGTCTAAAGACCTGAAGCGGTACAATCAGGAAGTTCCACAAGGGTGGGGCCCGTTGCATCCTATGGAATGACCTTTGCGATTTTAGAAGACAACTCTTTGTTATTTAGAAAGGGGTGGAAAGGGAAAGAAGGCATCCTAAACCTAACCCAATCAGATAACAAAAAGGAAACTCAGAAAAGCATGAAGATCTTTCAAAACATCTATGGGCAATGGGTGCTAAGACTAACTATTAAGAAGATGAGGCACAATACATCACAATCCCTTTATTATCAAGGAAATAATAGGGTGTAAAAAGTAACTTAGACATAAGATGTGATATTCTAATCTGATTTTTATGAGGAGTGCCCATGAAGGAAGATCTAAATAGACAATCTTTCAACTTTGAATACGACCCTTTTTGGTTTCACAAGAATTGTATAATCTATAATTCATCTTATGAGTGTGAAGGAGATTTATATGCACATGATTCATAGTCTCATAAAATAAAATCCTTAAAAAACATAAATAGAATTCAATAGATAAGATTAACATAGAACATTATTATGAACATCGAAAAAAGGCAATAGGGCACAATTTTTTATTCAAAATAATATTAAGGCTCAACTATTGATTCTATAATTTTACAAAACCAAGCTAGATCATTTGATCTAATTGTTACTTTTACAAAATATTTCAGGGAAACTTTGACCACTTATACAAAGGTCCTATATCTTTCGGAAGCTAATACATTTGAGTTTTCAATATCAAATCTGAAAACTTGAAAGAAAATAAGATTCGATCATATCATATTCTTTTTCAAAGAAAAATCCCTCCTTATTATCTTCTATCTTTGGGCTTTTATAACATCCCCTTCTTTAGGGAAGATAAGATTTTCTTTTCATCACCATTTTGAAAGATCTAATTGGGAATGGTAATATCTAACCACTTTTATGCTTGAAAAGTTATGAGTTACAAATCTCCCCAAATCATAGGCATGCTAGGCACCTAGGTTGTGTTGTGCTTTTGTGTTAGATTCTCGCAGCCTCGAACTCTACATAACCCCTCTTCACAGATTCAAAGACATCCACTAGGAAATGTTGAGGTCAAAACTTGGCTTCCCATCATACGTGGCATTCCCTCAGAGAGTCGAGGAGCCCCCCATATTGTTTGATCTTCTTTCTCCACCAATTCAACATGTGATGGGCTAGCAAAGAGAGATAGAGAAATAAATCTTTTTTTTGCAAAGACATGCAAAATCGTGTGTCCTATGGGGCCCGCCATGCAGTAAAGAAAGGAGTTATCCATTGGAAAGAAAAGGGTCAAAATGCCAACCTATTGTAAAATGGTTTACAATCTTCACATGGGACTAGACCTAGATGTAGACGTCTAAAAATGGTCAACGCTTGTGGAGTCATACTTTAACATTGCCGCATTGCCTTATTTTAGGTTTTTGCGTCGCATTAACATTTCTTCTATGTCACACACTTGGTTTTTATCATTTGTGAGCATCGAGTCCTTCTTCTGCATTCTTCATTTATCTCGCTCTTGAATTTGGTCTTGTTGATAACAATCTTCAGTCATGATTTTGGTCAATCTTATCCTGTCTCATCAATGTCCGTGCTCATTTGTCATCATTTTGGACATCGTCAATCCTAATTAGGGTTTTGTCCTCTTTTCAATCTTGTCATCATGCGATCAATTTGTCATCGATTGTTGTCGTTTTCAATCTTGTCGTCTTGCGATCAATTTGTCATCAATCTTGTCATCTTGCGATCGATTCGACATCGATCCTTGTCCTATTGTCAATCTCGTCAATTTTGTGATCGGTTTGACATCGATCATCGTCCTTCTCAATCATGTCAATTTGGATCAATTAGTCATTGTTCCTTGTCAATTGGCACATTTATCAATCAAATCGTTTATCAGCATTGGTCCTTTATCAGTCAAAATCATGATCAAATCGAATCGATATCAATTATCTTTTGTCAAGACCTAATTGACGTCCTTGCATTTTCTAGGGTTTCATGATTTATTCATTTAACCTTGTTTGTCATTTCTCCCTCTAGGTTAAATAATTTATTTATTTATCCTAAGTCTTCTTGTCACAATTAAATGCTTATTTAATTGGCTAACTAATTCCTCCCTCTTGGTGAATTAATTAATAAATGAAAAATTGTTAATTAATTCACTTAATTCCTAATTTCCTCATTTTCTAATTTTTCTAATTCCTAATTTCCTCATTTTCTAATTTCCTAATTTCTAATTCATCTAATTTCAATTCTCTCCTATTTTTCTCCTAATTTCATGGGAATGACATTTCAAGTTGTCATAATTTGTCATAATTGACAATCAATCAAATTTTGACATAGAAATTTGTCATAAATTGTCATGAATTATCAATCAATCAATCTTGCATAGAAAGTGCAAATTTGTCATAATTTGTCATATTTGTCATTCTTGATTTGCAATTTCCATTCGAATCTCTTCATGCTAATTTGATCTTTTCTCCAATTTGTCTATAAATTGGATGAATTTCTTCAATCAAGGTCCCTAATCCCTGGTCGAATCAATCACGCTTCTAGTATTCTTGTGCTACCATCTTGTCTACTTGCTTTCACATCATGCTTATGCACTAGTAGGTGAGATCCACAAACAAAGCTATTTGAAGGAGAAAGAAGGACAATGGAGTCACATGAAGGAGACATTCAAGTTTGCAATGGTTTGCATTTGAACTGATGTCTTGTTTTCATGTCTTTATTGAGTGTTTTTAGGATTGTTATCACTACATTTTAGTTTTCGTGATTGAACTAGGCTTATGTTTATATTGCTTTGATGATTTCCACATTTCCTAGCTACACTAGAATCTCTAGTTTTGCAGACCAATGCCTCAGACACTTCTAATTGGATCAATGAACTTTGTTGCAAGAAGGCTGAAAAATGCATACTTTGAAGTTCTAAGTTCAAAGATCCTACCACAAGAGACAATCATGAAAGACTTTTCATGAAAACTTTGGACCTTTGAAAAAAATGTAAATCTACCATGCCATGCCCTACAAAAGTCGAATGATATTTGCAAACACTTTAATGAATTCATCAACAAAAGCCATCTGAAGAGAAGAGGGCACTTAAATCAAAATTTTGTTGTGGAAGGGAGAACAAAATATTCCATAAGATAAAAGGAAATATTAATGGTAATAATATTATTTTATGATATAAATTAGGTTTTTCCTTTTGAGGCCCTTAACTCGTGATAGTAAATACCAAAAATTTCAGAAAGCCATAGGTTATGGTGAGTTGTCCTAGTACTTGTGTGTGTGAATTGTGGTTAATTTCTCTCTCCTTAGATGAAGATAGGCAGAGTAATAAATGTTGGGATAAGCCACGTGATTGGACTTATCCCCCTATAGCCAACCGAATAGAGCCTTGCTTCTATATATGAGTCTATAACCCCAACAAGCATATCACTTAGACCCCCCTCAGACATTTCTTTACTTCCAGACATGCATCTATAGCCTTGATAGAGTTTTCCACATCACCTCTTTCTCTATTTAATAAGTTTATATTTCTTTCTTCTCTCTTTTTTTTTGTATTATAAAGAGGTTGGGTGTCAAAGTGGTAGCAAGAGTGGCCTTTAGATTTTTAACTTATCCCAAGAAGTTTTAAATTGCCACCTCATTATCTATGGAGGTATTAAATGTAACATTTTGGTTTGAGTCTCACGAGAACGCCACCTGTACATTATGGGACATTCTAAAAGATTATGTATCGTTATAATCATGAGTTAAGAACAATAACAAGATCATCACAGATTTCATACCATAAAAGATAATATTAAAATATTAATACTTACTTCGCCTGAGTTGTAGGATTTATATCATCCCTTTCCACTGCATAAAAGAAATTTAACTCTAGGTGTCCACTACTCTTGGGAATGTCGCTAGATGTCATCCTATTCTCAAGAAAATCTAATTAAATAAAATTCCCTAATAAAACCTACTCATGCCAGTGGTGTGAACATCTATAAAATGTGGCCCATGCAAATTATAGTTACCATCCTAAATTGAAAAAAATAGCAGAGTATAGTGAGATTGATAGTAATCCCTTAGAGATGGATACACCTATGAGGTTGATGAGTTCTAAGAAAAAAAATCTCTTTTTGGGGTAGATAAGTGATACTCATCTTGAGTATTTTCTCAAGACCGACAATGACCTCATCATAGCAGTCATAAAATAGATATTAGTGTTAGCAACAATTAAGAAGGAAGACTTAGAGGGGGTGTGAATCAGTCTTCACCAAATACAACAAATTAAACTCCAAAACAAAAACTGGTAAATTGTGGCAATAAATAGATAAGCAAATTAATAGCAAAACACACAACACCAATATTTTTAACATCAAAAACCCAGTTAAGGGAAAAACCATGGTGGGAACCTACCCACAGTAAGATGATACTATATAGTAGTATGTGAAAATATTACAATGGGGAATACACATGCATTCAGAAACACTACCTAGAGCTCACTACACAAAAGATATTTTCCCGGAAGGCTACAACCCTCAAAGAAGTCTCACTGACTTATAATATGATTCAGACTACAATCTGGAAGAAGTGAACTGCAATGATAGCATCTACAAATGCCTGATGACACTTCCAGTTAAGCATAATTGTCTGCTCTGCAACACCAATCTCACCTGAATACTTCACAGAATGATAAATCTCTTGTTTTCACATTCACCTCTCTTTGATAACGTGGAAACTATATCAATACCTAAATTACATTAATATCTCATTTATATATATAAATCATCAACCTTGATAACAAGATTGGCTAAACCTTCAACCCTTAACTCACAATTACAAAAATTACATTACATGATACAAAGATCAACCACTGGAACAATATAATGATTTAAATTACATAGCATTGACCTAATTCAAATTCCCAAACAATCACATTCACTAGAGATCACACCAAGATCAACCGCAACACAGTACAACACAAACAATACCGCATAACACAAAAATCATCACCGGTTCTTAGAAATCACCAAAAATTCACACAACAGTCAATGTAGATCACCAAAACAAATAGGACATGACTAGGAAACACCAGTAAGCATGTTAGAATCATCCAGAATAGTTTCACCAACACCTATTTTCAAATCTTCATCGGTCAATGTCTAGAAGCTCAGGAACACAACCAACTAGCAACTGTCACGAAGAAAGATAACTTGCGAAGTACCAAATCATGAACCATATAAAATGAAGATACCCAAGACCATCCAAGACAATATCCGAAAGTATTATCACAAGATCTGATGACACTTAAATATACCAGAGAAAATACCGGATTCTGCAAAATAGTGATCAACAAAACCAGATTAGAAAATCTCCCCAAACTCACCAGAATAAATCACAAGAATATGTTGAGATAAGTGACAACAACATATCCTAACAATAGTGATGAAAAACTATGTCCAACAACTCCAACAATCTCCCCCTTTGGCATTGATGGCAACATATTAATGTGAAAAATAGTCAATGCAAAGAAAGAAGATATTAACCAGCAAACTCCCCCTAAAATCAAACTCTCTCCCAAAACAAAAACATAAATCTCTCTCCCCTTGGGACACACAACCAAATCAATAGACTACTCCAACAGAGGAGAAACACCAACACACCAATCTAGATAAAAGAATAAGGCTCTGAAATTCACTGGATCGATGCAACTCAATGCATTTAGTTTTCATCGGGAGGGGTGGATACCCCTAACATGTCTCTCAAATAGACAAATATATCTATTGGCAAAGGCTTAGTGAAAATATCAACAATTTGTTCCTTTGTAGATACATACTCCAGCTTCATCTTCTCTTCATTGACTTTCTCTATCAAGTAATTGTATTTGATTGATATATGCTTAGTCTTTGAATGTTGCACCAGATTATTTGACATGTTTATAGCACTAGAATTATCATAGTAAATGAAAGTAGGCTCATCATTAATGACTCAGATATATTTCATGATTTGCTTCATCCAAACTATCTAAGTGCAATTACTAGCAAAAACAATGTACTCAGCTTTAACAATAGATAAAGAAATTAATCTTGTTTCTTACTTGCCCATGAAACCAACTTATTTCCCAAAAGGAATGCTCCATCGGTAGTTCTTTTTTGGTCATCAACATCATCAGCCCAATCTGCATTAGTGTAGGCACACAACATGAAATTATCATTCTTCAGATACCATAAACCATAATCCATGAATCCTTTTAGATATCTGAATATCCTCTTAATAGCGGTGACATGACTCTCCTTTGGATCAACTTGATATCTAGCAGCCATACACATAAAATGCACAATGTCAGGCCTAGTTTGAGTAAGATATAACAGTCCACCAACCATCGATTTGTACAAACTTTGATTAGCTTTAGGAGATTCATCATTTTTAGATAATTTATACAAGTCACCATAGGAGATCCAACCGGTTTGGAATCATTTAATCCAAACTTCTTCAATTATTCCTTCACATACTTAGTTTGAGATATAAAGATACCTTTTTCTTTCTATGCAATCTATAAACCTAAGAAAAAATTCATCTCACCAATCATAGACATCTCAAATTCTTTATGCATATCACCAAAAAACTTCATACTCATATCATCATCACCACCAAAAATAATGTCATCAACAAAGACTTCAACAATTAGAATGTTATCATTTCAATCATAAAATATATATTACTATCAACAACACCTTTAGAAAATCCCAGTTTCGATAAATATTCTAATCTAGCATACCAGGATCTAGGACCTTGTTTCAATCCATAAAGTGCTTTCTTCAACTTGCACACCATATCTCCATCATCCGACAGTGAAAATCCATCAGGATGTTAAATATAAACCTCTTCCTCTAGATCATCATTCAAAAATATAGATTTGAAATACATCTGGTATACCTTGAAATCTTTATAAGCAGTAAAAGTAAGCAATAGTCTAACAACTTCAATTCTGGAAACCAAAGCAAAAGTTTCTTCATAATCAATTCCTTCTTGCTATGAATACCCTTTGCATACCAGTCTAGCTTTATT
Organism: Cryptomeria japonica; assembly: GCF_030272615.1. Taxonomy (NCBI): domain Eukaryota; kingdom Viridiplantae; phylum Streptophyta; class Pinopsida; order Cupressales; family Cupressaceae; genus Cryptomeria; species Cryptomeria japonica. The sequence goes on along the minus strand of NC_081407.1, from coordinate 885,454,990 downwards.
TATGACTACTTCACCAACTTCATTCAATTTGTTTCTAAATACCCATTTAGTACCAATAACACTTTTATCCTTAGGTCTAGGCACAAGTTCCCAAGTGTTGTTCTTTTCAATCTGATCTAACTCTTCCTCCATGGCTCTTATCTAGTTTTCATCTTTACAAGCTTCAACAACATCTTTAGTTTTAACTCTAGAAATTAAACATACTTCTTCTGCAGCTAACCTTCTTCTAGTCATCACACCTTGGTTCTTATCACCAATAATCTGATTCTCGAAATGATTCAATCTAACATACCTTGGGGTCTTTTTTTTGTTCTGATCCTCAGGTTCCTGCACATCATCACCACCAGTAACAACATTCGAATTAATAGTCTCTATCGAATCATTCTTCTTAGGCTCTTCAGGCTGAATAGGAGCTAAGACAACATGTTGACCATCATCATAAGATTTGATCTCCTTTCCAAGGTTCTCATCCACCTTCACATTTGCACACTCAAATATCTTTCTCAGTCTCTTTTTATAGCACCGATAGGCTTTACTCTTTATATAATATCCCAAAAAGATACCTTCATCACTTCTAGCATCAAACTTTCCAATATCCTCATCTCTCTTCATATAATATTTTCTACCAAAAACTTTGAAATATTTTATAGTAGGAACATGACCAAACCAAGGCTCATAAGGGGTCTTACCGGTATCACCTTTGATATAAAATTTATTAAATGTATAGATTGTAGTGCTAATATATTCTCTCCAGTAGACCTTTGAAACATTTCCTTCAATCAACATGGTTCTTGCAACAAACAAAATAGTATAGTTCTTCCTCTCAACAATTCCATTCTGCTATGGAGTTCTAGGAGTAGAAAGTTGTCTTCTGATTCCATGCATCTCACATAATGAATTGAATTCATTGAAACAGAATTCTCTACCTCTATTGAATCTGAGACACTTCAACTTCAATCCGGACTCAGTTTCAACTTTATCTTTGAATATCTTGAATTTCTCAAATGCTTTTGATAATTCCTTCAAAAATACAACCCACATCATCCTAGAATAATCATCAATTAGCAACATAAAGTATCTATCACCCTACACACTTCTAACATGTGTACATCCACACAGGTTAGTATGCACAAGATCTAGCAGTCCATCAAATGTATACTGTTTTACTCTTGAAATAATTCTTTGCTTGCTTACCCAATTGACATTCCTTACATACCAGATTAATAGGTTTAACAATCCTAGGAAGATCACTAACAACTTGTGTGGAACTGATCTTGATCAATGAATCAAAGTTTACATGACACATTCTCCTATGCCATAACCAACTTTCATCTATCTTAGCAATCAAACAACTTTTCTCACCAGCATTCAAATGAAAAATGTTACCTTCAATCTTAGTCCCAGATGCAATCTCCATACTGAAGGCATTCAAGATCTTGCATTTACCATCCTTGAATTGTAGATCATAACCCTTATAAACCATTTGTCCAACACTAAAAAGATTATGCTTCAGACCTTCAACATACAAGAAATCATCAGTGTTATGCTTACCATCAAAATAAATAGAACCTCTCCCACATATTATAGAGGCTTTGTCATCTCCAAATCTAACTATTCCACCATCATACTATTCCATCCTTACTTTTTTTCTTTTATCACCGGTCATATGATGTGAACAATCCTTGTCAATCACCCATTCATCTTTCTCTTCTACCTTAGCAGCCAAAGCTTTTTCCTCAATAGAACAACTAGTGGAATCACCAAGTACAGGTCTATCTTCTTTAATGGCAATAAACACAATTTTATCTCCTTCTAATTCATCATCTCTAACACCTTCATCTGTAGCATAATAACATTTCTTCTGGTTCCTATACTTCCGAATAGACTTATAAGGCTTATCATAATTTTCATGCTTCTCATATCTATCATTTCTATCATGCTTATCAAACTTATCATGTCTGTCATATCTAGCCATTCTCTCGAGGCATCTAGAAGAAAAAAGTCCTATCTTATTACAAGAAAAACATTTCAAAGGCAACTTTCCATCATACTTATCGGCACCTTTAGACAATCTTTGGGCAATCAATGATTCAATCTCATCAAGCTCTCTTTCTTTCTTTGTTATCTCTCTTCTTTCTCTTTCATATCTAGATATCCTACACTCATCAGGACCATATTTATGCTTACCAAATACTGACATTGATACTCTAAATGTTGTCTTGAACTTTCCATGTGATTCTCCAAATTCTCTTAGCTCAAATGCAGCAAGTTTTCCAACCAATACATCTCTTGTCACTATAGTCACACTCCATATCTCATCAATAGCGGAAGTCTTATGTTTATAAGCAGAAGGAAAAGATCTTAGCACCTTAGCAACAATCTCATCCTCCTCAATCTTTCCATTGGCACACCTGATACCAACGACAAGTTCATTCACCTTAGCCATGCATAAATGTATGTTCTCATCATCTCCCATCTTCAATATCTCATAATTTCCTTTCAAACTCTGCAACTTAGCAACTTTCACTTGACTATCACCTTCATACAGGATCTCAAGATTCTCCTAGATCTCATGTGCGGTATAAAGTCCCATGACATTTGCATCTCAAAATCAGTCAGGACACTAAGAAATGCTTCCTTTACTCTGATGTTATATTTAGCTTCCTTAACCTCGTCAGGAGTAGATGGTCCATTCTAAGGAACAACATAGACATTCTTAGTAATCTTCTAGTAATCATCTCCAAGACATTTCAAGTGCACCTCCATCCACCTCTTCCATACTGTATAGTTACTTCCATCAAATCTCAGACTATCCTTCTTGAAAACAATACCTTGAGATGCCATCCGAGATCTCCTCAAGTGATTAAGCTTCTATCAAAGGATCTAGCTCTGATACCAATTGTTAGCAGCAATCAAGAAGGAATACTGAGAGGGGGGGTTAATCAGTCTTTACCAAATACAACAAATTAAACTCGAAAACAAAAATTGGTAAACTACAACAATAAATAGATAAGAAAATTAACAGCACAACACACAATACCAAAATTTTTGACATGGAAAACCTAGTTAAGGGAAAATCAATGGTGGGAACCTACCCACAGTAAGATGATACTTTGTACTAGTATGTAAAAATATTACAATGGTGAATGCACATACATTCAGGCACATTTCCTAGAGCTCACTTCTCAAAAGATATTTGCCTGAAAGGCTATAACCCTTAGGGAAGTCTCATTGACTTACAATATGATTTGAACTACAATCCGGAAGAAGTAAACTACAATGATAGCATCTACAAATGCCTGATGACAGTTCTAGTTAAGCATAATTGTTTGCTCTGCAACACCAATCTCACCTCAACACTTCAGTGAATGATAAATCTCTTGTTTGCACATTCATCTCTCTCTGATAATACAGACACTATATCAATACCTAGATTACACGAATATCTCATCTATATATAAAAATCATCAACCTTGATAACAAGGTCGGCTAAACCCTCACCCCTCAGCTCACAATAACAAAAAATATAATACACGATACAAAGATCAACCACCAAACTAATATAATGATTTAAATTACATAGCATGGACCAAATTCAAATTACCAAACAATCACATTCACTAGAAATCATGCCAAGATCAACTACAACATGCCACACCACAAAAAATACTGCATAACACAAAAATCATTACCAGTTCATAGAAATCACCAAAAACTCGCACAATTATCAATGTGGATCACTAAAAAAAATAGGACATGACTAGGAAACACCAGTAAGCATGTTATAATCATCTAGAATAGTTGCACCAACACGTCTTTTCAAATCTTCATCGATCAATGTCTAGAAGCTCAAGAACATAATCAATCAGCAACTATCACAAAGAAAGATAACTTGTGGAGCACCAAATCCTGAACCATCAAAAATGAAGATACACAAGACCATCCAAGACAATATCCCAAAGTCTCAGCATAAGATCTGATCACACTGAAATATACCGGAGGAAATACCGGTCTCTGCAAAATAGTGATTAGCAAAACCAAACTGCAAAACCAGATTAGAAAATCTCCCCAAACTCACCAGAATAAATCACAAAAATATGTAGAAATTGTTGGAATCCAAGAACACCGAGAGGGGGGGAAATTAGTGTTCTACCAAAATGATGAATTTTAACCTTATTAAAACATGCATACACCAATTGGTACACCAGTACATATAAGATTGAAAAAAGTAAAGCAACCAATAAGCCAATCACACAAATGAATACCATAAAATAGAGATTTATACATGGAAAAACTCAAAGCGGAAAAACCACAGTGGGATTTTTGACCCACAATATCAATCCACTGGACATATGAAGAGATATTACAAAATATAGGGGCCTACACTTGCAGGAAGTCTTACAACCTAGAGCACGCTGCACAATCACAAAAGGAGCCTCACTGACTGCATACAAATCCAGACTACAATACGAAGAAATGAGTGAACTACAAAGATATCATCTTTTATGCATGAATACAGTTCCTGTTAAGCTCTATCTATTCCAGTCTGAAACCCTAAACCCTTACTGGAATACCCTCTTACATAAACTTCACATTTCAACCTTCCATATATCTTAACACATATTTCATATCCTTGCCCCTATATAAAATGATCTAACCAACTGACCTATATACCCTTTACAATTTATGCCTTATGTCAGCTTACAAATATAATTACAATATGAACATAAATGTCGTCTTAATAACATAAACACATGAATATCAGAAACAATTTCTGATTTCGGATCTCCCAAATGATGTTGGCCTCCAATACCGATAACCTGAATATAAACCATGTCGGCCTGCATTGCCAGTAACCAAAGAATTCCTTCCAACCTGCTAGTGCTGGTGTTAGTGTCGGTGCCGGTGAAGTATCTATCGGTACACAACTAAACCAAAATATGAAGTCGGAACAAGTTGCCATGTTGCCATCAATGACAACATATTCAAACCAACCAATTTGAGTGTCAATTGCCAAAAATATTCCCCTTTGGCATTGATGGCAACACTCATTTGAAAAATCATCATGGTTTCCATTTGTCGGTTTCATCCTGAGCCTGCTCCCCCTGAGTTGAGTATCCATCTATGATCATAATAAAAAATACTCCATATCTACTTAATATTATTCACCAATACTCCCCCTAATGTATACAACTCATTAATTTTTTCACATCAATATCTCTCCCCCTTTGACATCAATGCCCAAAAATAACAAAAATTGGGACAAAGAATAAAGATTGTACAAAGAATGCCCCATAATACTTTACCATAGTTGAATGTATTTGAAAATATTTGGATACACTTTCTCCAAAATCTCTAGATAGGTATCCTAACCTAATTTTAGTATGACTGAAACAAATGAAATTCCATTAAGCATATGGGCATACGACTCTTTATCTTTAAGTTTTGTCGGTGTGGGCTTACCAATCATATTTATACACTCCTTATGTACACTTAATGAATCCAACCAAGGACTCACCAATCCTCTAAGACTTCTGTCTATCCTTATGATTTTATCATTTTCTCTCTTAAGAGCAGAAACTTGAGCTTCCAAAACCACAATTTGACCATAAATTGATGTAGTCAATGGATGTGAACCATCAAAATAATTGACTATACCTACAATCTCCTCCTGAATATCTTTAATCCTTTTATCAAAATCTATTGTAAGTAATCCTGTGAACATATTCTATAAATACTGGTACACTGCCTCAAATAATTATCTGTCAACTTAAACTTATCATGAATCTCCTTCTTCTCCAACTCAATCATTTGATCAAATGTTTCTATCTTTGCCCGTGTAAACTACTCCAATGCCTACCAGTTTGATATCTGCTAGATAATTTTAAGCTCTATGATAATTTTAAGCTTGTTGGATGGGCTCGCTTCTTTGTCAAATTTAAACTCTGGGACAAGTCTATGCAAAATAGTGATAGACTAATCAATAACCCCTTTGTCCATAGACTCTTCCTTTATCATTTTCTGTGTAGCCATATGAGTTCAGTAGAACTCATCTCGGTAATGCTTTTCTATTCAACCTGCAAGGTGGCAATTGACAAAAATGATGGACTCACTACCAATTACCTATCGGATTCGCCTTTCTTCTGTCCCTTGATCTTTCCTAAGTTAATTAACAATTCATCCAACATCCAACCACATAGATCTAACTTCTCATTTTCTCTCATCATTTTATGAGCTGCATAAATGCAGAAGCAAGAAACAGAATTTGATCGGTTTGATTATGTTACCTTGTAACCAATGACCATGCTTTCGAATTTGATCTCTATCGGTGATAGTACTAATCCTCATTGATCGCTTGTCTGATGTTGCATCAGTGATCTTGTTGACCTAATCATTAGAAACCTTCTTTTTCGGATGTTGTCCAACCTATGGTAAACTAGTGATTGCCCTGATGGCCTCCTTCGAAATCTTATACAGTCTATCTAACTAGATAAATTCTCCATGCACTCTGCTTAAGACATATCTAACAATTTCATCCACAAATTCTGGAATATCCAGAATGCCACTAAACCCTAGATCCTTAATATGCTGGTACTCAGGCTTAATCTTTCTAGAATCTCCCATTAACTCACTCATGTACATTCTCTTAATATCACTCATTCTTGAATCCTCAATATGATAATGAATGTAAGCTCTAACATCTTCAACATACATGACTCCTTCTGGGACACAGGAAAATGTGCCAACCAAATCGTCCAAATTGGCTATATATGGGCATTGTTTGAAAATTGGCCTAGGATAGTCCTTGACCTCAACAACAGTATGAGTTGCAATAAACATAGGTACATATGATGATATCAATTCCATGATGAAAGATAAATACCTATGAATAGCTGTCGGTGAAAAATCCCTAAAGAAATCTTCCAACCGCTAGTGAAATCGCTCAAGATGATATCGATCGAACTGAATCACCTTAGACTTCCTCTGAATCACTCTGAATGAAAGGTGATAAAAATGAAGTGAATTCATCATTTTAACCTCTAAGAAACCCTAATCCTTCATTGATATGAATGACTTCTTGTGGAAGATACTGGATCTTGATCAAACATCTCCATGCCAGATAAGCATCTCCAATGTCTGGAGCATCTTCCAGAACCTCTTCCCGGAGCATAAGCAGTATTGTCATGAATTTTTCCTACCCCTAAGTCATTTTCCTTAGTTACCAGATGAGCTTCCTACCGATGGAGGAGCAACCTCCTATGTCAGTTGAGTAACTGGTGCATTTCCATCTGTTGATTGTTCTTCTGACTTCCTGACCCATCTCTGGGTATGATCTTCTTGGATTTCATTAACCTTCTCTTTCCCTTTCTCATTTGATCCTTCATTACCAACAAGTGGTTTTTTGCTTCTATAGAACTTAGCAATATGTTCAACCTCATTTCATGCATAGCATGTAACATTGTTCTTTTGAATTGCTTTGCTAAAACTGGTGTAATTGCTTGACCTGCACTGATTAGCCATATATCCAAATTTTCCACATGCATAACATTTAACATTCATTCTACAATCTTTTTTCTTATGACCATACTTATTACATTTAGAACATTGACCAGGAGCAGAATTATAGTTATGATTTGCTCTATTTCTACATTGCCTAGCCATGTGACCAAATTTATTACAAACAAAGCATCTACCATTAAATTTATAAGCATTAAGTTGCCTTACCAGTGCCTTATGGTTTTGAACTTCATTAGCAGTATTGGAACTTTGTCCTTGTTCAAATCCAAGTCCACTGGAATCTCCATTCTGCCTTTGTTTTTCAATAACTCATCAAGTTGTGCTAAACTAATCTTGAATTTTTCTTTATACTCACTTGCAATAGTTAGATCATCTCTCAGAATTATCATTTTTCTCTCAAGATCTTGTTCATTACTCTCACCTTGTACTAAATTAGATCTCAACATATCATTTTCATGAACCAACCTTTCACATTCTTCAAATTTGTTTTTCAAAGACACAACAAGATTTTCTTCCTTTTTCTTCTGGTCCTCAATCTCTTGAGACATCCTCATAGTTATAGCTTGCATTTCACTCCTCATAACCATGTTCTCCTGACTCAGCTTTAGACATCTCTCATTAAGGGCATCTTCTTCATTATCCTTAATCTACAAAAGTTCCTTCCTCCTAGCGTGAACAGATGACAGTCTCTCCTGTAGGACAAGAATGAATTCTTGAGCAGAATTCAATTCATGTTGTAGTTTCAAAATCTCCATCCTTTCAGCATCATAATCTTCAAGTGCTACCTCAAGTTGCTTTTCCAAACTCATATCCATGGATTCCATATTCAGGATGTTCCTCAAGCTTTTAAACTTCCTCCAAGGAACAAGGCTCTGATATCAATTGTTGGAATCCAGGAACACTGAGAGGGGGGGTTGAATCAGTTTTCTACCAGAATGATCAATTTTAACCTTATTAAAACATGCATACACCAACTAGTACACCGGTACATATAAGATTGAAATAAGTAAATGAACCAATAAGCCAATCACACAAATGAATACCATAACACGAAGAATTATACGTGGAAAACCTCAAAGAGGAAAAACCACAGTGGGATTTGTGACCCACAATATCAATCCACTAGACATATGAAGAGATATTACAAAATATAGGGGCTTGTACTTGCAGGAAGTCTTACAACCTAGAGCACGCTGCACAATCACAAAAGGAGCCTCACTGACTACATACAAATCTAGACTACAATATGAAGAAATGAGTGAACTGCAAAGATATCATCTTCTATGCCTGAATACAATTCCGGTTAAGCTCTATTTGTTCCAATATGAAACCCTAAACCCTTACTGAAATACCCTCTTACATAAAGTTTTCATTACAACCTTCCATATATCTTAACACATCTTTCATATCCTTGCCTCTATATAAAATGATCTAAACCAACTGACCTATATACCCTTTACAATTCATCATGCCTTATGTCAGCTTACAAAGATAATTATAATATGAACATACATGTGAGCTTAATAACATAAATACATGAATATCAAAAACAATTGTTGATGTCGGATCTCCCAAATGATGTCGACCTCCAATACCGATAACCTGAATATTAACCATATCGGCTTGCATTTTCGGTAACCAGAGAATTCCTTCCAACCTGCTAGTGCCGATGTCGGTGCCAGTGAAGTATCTATCAGTACACAACTAAACCAAAATATGAAGTCGGAACAAGTTGCCATGTTGCCATCAATGACAACATATTGAAACCAACCAATTTGAGTGTCAATTTCCAATAGACATCAATTCCAACAACATATCCTAGCAGTAGCAATGAATAACTATATCCAAGAACTCCAACAATTGGGAGCTAAATTTCTGGTTAGTGAGGATAGATACCGAGTGAACTCAGATATCTCATCCTCCTTTGTGGGTTTTTTGCTGGACTTGGGAAGAGCCACAGGATGACATAGCCAAAATGACAGGGGGGTTTCTTGACAAGGAGTATACTCGCGGTCTGTAGAAAATTATGGAGGTGGCATAATATGGGATAGGGATGTTGGAATCAAGGAACACTCAGAGGGGGGGAGGGGATAATCTGTGTTCTATCGGTTAGCAGATTTTCTGATTTAACTTTAAATCACTGGAAGCATAAGCATGAAACTGAAATGTAGAAACACAAAACAACCAACCACAAAATAATAACACCAAGATTTTTACGTGGAAACCCAAATGGGAAAACCATGGTGGGATTTGTGATAGACTTATAAAGCACTAAGAGGGAGGGTGAATCAATGACACCAAAAACAATACTACTTTAAACACTGACTGGTAGATATACTTAATAGGTTTCTTAAACACTATGCATGTAATCCAAAATGATATTAGTGCATCCACTATAAGTAAAACATCCACCATAGCACAAGTGTTTATACGTGGAAAACCCAAATGGGAAAAACCACAATGAGATGGGACTCACATGTTAACTATCTATAGTAATAGGTAATTGATCGGTTAAGGTCTACAAACATTCCCTACTAGGAGAAAATCCTATTAAAGATCCCACAGCTCTGTTAGGAGCTATACCCTGCTAAAGTTAGTACACTATTAGGAGTAACGTCAGTAGAGGATTTTTGAATCCAAACTAATGGATCACCCTATTAAAGGATTTGTACAATGAATCTTGTTAGAGCTTACCCAATTAGGGGATTTGACTGTTGTAGTGATTAGAAAACAACAGGTGGTGTGATCTAGAAGTAGCACAACTTGCTTGAATAGATCCTCTTCTGTGCACTCAAAAGTGCATTACCAACATATTCTGCATCTTAACACTTCTATCTTCGCATCAATTCATCTCAATAACATATCTCCTTTCCTCATACAAAAAAAGTTCATCATAATGTCACCATATAGACATTTAGATTTCATGACAGCCTTAGGAATTTTATCACAATTTCCTAGGTACGGTGTATCTAGACAATCAAACATAACTCATCACAAAATACCGCCAAAATTTGTTGGTTCGGATAACTCATCACAACTGGTGATAACTCATCACATAATCAACGAATACTAGTTGGGACACTGAAACCGGTTGGACTTAACCTTTGTCAACATATAAACTGATTGTCCTCCATTGATTCTTTGATAATCTTTGTTACGTTGGATCTTCAAGTTGGTGTCGGGACATTCTTGTATATATTGGTTGACGACATGTACCAGTTTGACACCATCACAAGTGAAAATTCTAATACCGGTAGCAATATAATACAAATAACTTTGAAGTAACACTAGTAGACAAACATATGTGTGTGTACATGTTCCATCAATGACAACATATGAAGTCAATCATTACAATTATCATCAAGCCAACAATCTCCCCATTTGGCATTGATGGCAACACTTAGATAAATTTTCAAACTATACAGCTAAGTGTGCTTACAAACATTGTACACATGTATTTTTTACTCTTACTCCCCCTTAACAATACATAAAATTTTCACAACACATACATATTTCTACTTCCCCTTTGACAACAATGCCAAATTGAAAAAGTAAAATATATACATATATAGCAAAAATTTGTAGCAAAAGTTTACATATACAAAACTTGAAAGTCTGAGTTAAGGATTGTTCATTGCAATTCTCAAAAAAATGACACTAAAAGTATACTTCAATTGAGAAAAATCAACTTCCCATGTCTCCAGCAAGGTTTTAGTGAGCTCTACTATAGTCATGACCTGTGTATAAAATTTTTCCATTCAATCAAGTGTACACGTCTCTGGAGTAGCCAAAATTGTTTCCGCATTCTTGTATGCTCTTTGTAACATGTCCACTTTTGGTCTGATTAAATTCTTCAACTCCTTTAGAGATCAGAGTCTTTTTGCCTGTTCACAATCATAGACATCTTACTTGTTTTGCAGATCATCCACAGATTTGCCAAAAGCTAAAATTGAATCATGTAAAGGTATGTAAGCATGACATATCATTTCCAATTCTTGCTTGGTTTCTATTCGCCTTTGATTGATATTAGTATAAAAGAATGAAACTATTAGATGCAATGATAGTCCCAAAGACACTGAGAGGGGGGGTGAATCAGTGTCTAACTGGTATATGGAATATGTTAGGGTTTCCACAGATACTAAGAGGGGGGGGTGAATCAGTATCTGACCAGTAATGTGTTTTTCTTAAAACAGAATATGCAGAACATAAAGTAATAGTGTACCGGTATGCAAGAATTAATGTAATTAACAGAATCAAAAACATCCACATGAAAAGAACACCATAACACAAGATGTTTAACGAGGAAACCCGGTGTGGGAAAAACCTCGGTGGGATTTGTGACCCACAATATTCACTTACTGGCCAATAAGAGAATATTACTTACAATAGGGGCCTGCACATGCAGGAAGGCCAACTGCCTAGAGCACACTGCTCAATAAGAAGTCACACTGACTTACAATGAGGATTATGCAAATCCAATGATCTGTACTACTTTACAATAGCATCTTCAATGCCAGATTCAGTACCGGTTCTTGCTCTATTCTTTACATATACCCTTGACCTATAATTCACACATTAGGTCTGCCTAATAATTTTCTTTATGCTTTCTATCCATATCCCACAAATGACTACAATGATCTCTTTTATATACAAGAGTCATTTTACAATTTGCCAAGTCGGCTTACAATAATAAACAAAATATTACATATCAAAAATCTTGTCGGCCTCTGTGCCGGTATACATCTTTTCTTCTGTGTCGGTGCCAGTGTAGAGTGATCTTGTTGTTGCCGATATAATGTCTTGCTGGTGCCATAGGATTGCAAGGTTGCCTGTGTAATGCTTTGCCAGTATAATGTCTTGCCAGTACCATAGGATTGCAAGGTTGTCATCAATGACAAAACCTTCAATCACACACAATGTCTCATTGGAGTGTCCATATGCCAACAATCTCCCCCTTTGGCATTGATGGCAACACTCATGAGAAATTTCAAAAAGATATCCAAAAATGTGTAGACCTAAAATGTTACCAAAAATGTGAGAACTCCCCCTAAGCATATGATCCCTGTGTTTTTGAATTTTCTCATCCTACTACTCCCCCTTTGGCATCAATGACAAAGGTTAGTAGAGTTTGTAGTTGTACCAAACTATAACCTCAACCTTGTAGTTGGGTAGTTATTATCTGAAGATCTCCCAAAATTAAGTTTATGCCATCCATAAACTTCTTACTGTCTTTTATTGTTGTCTCAGTTCTGTTTACTATACCGGTGAGATACTGCAAGTGCTCTGTCGGTGTTTTTCTTCCCTGTGTTAGTGCCTCTGAAATTTCATTCCGCAAAGATGCTAAATAGTCCAATCTTGGACTTAGTTTAGATCTCAAAAGTTTTGCCTTGTTTATTATTTTCTCTTTCTCTCTTTCTAATTTGAGAAATTCTTCCTCAAAATTTGCTATCTTTTCTTCAAAAACTAATGATGAATTAGGTGAGTTGACAAAATTGTCTGCAAGTTTGTTTATCTCATCCCGTGCCTTGCTTATTTTCTTGTCTACATCTACAGTCAAAAATTTTGTTTTACATGTATCTTTATACAGGTTTTTGTACTCTTTTAACAAATTACACAGTTCCGGTAGAAGTGTGTCAAACTCCTTGTTACACTTCTTTATTCCTTCCTCAAAGAATTTTTGTTTCTCTTTTTCTACAATTTCCTTTACAGATTCTACCTTTGTTTACTCAAAATTTCTAGAAATATATTTACAAAGTGTATCCAACTGGCCTAAAGAATCTTTATTGTCTATATTACAATTAGGAGCTATTGATTTCAAAAATGGAATTGAATCATCTATTTCTTTATAAGCTTGTGAGCTATAATCAGTTATTTTCTTGATAGATTCAAGTAATACCTCAGTCACATTTGATGGTGACCCAACAAATTGAGTACCGGTGGAAGTGACCAAGCTTGTATTGACCTCTGGTAGGTCTATTTGTGTCTGCATTTCTTTAAGCACTGGTTTTCCTGCTTCAATTCTTACCAGTGGCATCTGTTCTGGAGCCTTTAGCTCTATTGGTTCCTCTGTTTGTGTTCCAGATTCCATATTTTTCTCTGTATTTGCTGCCAGTTGCTCTGTGTTTCCTATTACCGGAGGCTCTTTGGCTATACCTAATTTATCTGTTGTATCCTTATCTACCACTATGTTGATCTTTTGAGTATCAACATTCATAGTATATAGGACTTCAGAATTAGGATTATTATCCTCTATATCCATACTCTCAGCTGTCGGTTGATCTTCAGTAGTTGTTGTTTTTACCGGTGGAGTATTTAAAGGAGGTGGGGGTAAGTTGTCTCTAATCTTGATACTTGGTGGTCCACCAACTTTACCTTTCCCTTTGTACTTCTGATATACCAGAATGAGCTTGGGATTCCTATATTCTTCTTGTTTTTCTTTTTCAACCAAGAATATATCCCAACCATTTTCTGTTTCCTCTGAAACCTTTGTAACTCTACCTACCATCAGTGAAATTTGTCGGTGTGCAGTGGAAAAAACTGTCTGGTTGGCCTAAGCTATCAGATCATCAATTTCTTTAGGTGAGTTAATCGGGTATACTGCAAGTAGTTTTTCTATTTTAATTTTCTTATCCAATTCAATTATTCCTTGCCTTCTGGCCTCAAGTCTTTTGTATAGTTCATCAGGAATTTCATTTAAGACTTGCATCAAAAACTTTTTATACATGTCCATGTGTAATATTACACTCTCCTCAACTTGCCCTTTCTCATCATCTGATAGGGTGTCATAAATTTTCCCTATGTTCTTTAGTTTACCTTCCTCTATGATCTCATTCAGTAATATGTCAAGAGGGGCCAAGTCTGTGTTTGTCTTTTTCTTCTTTTTGGGTGTCAGCTTCTTTTTAGGTGTGACTTTTCTGACCGGAGATCTCATAGCTTGTTGCTTCTGCCTTGTCCTTCTAGGTGAAGGAGTGGTTGTCGGTGAGGGGTCTCTTTTCCTAACAAATCTTTTGAAAGTTGTTAGCATATCTCCTTCTGAGGAAGTACCTACCGATGATAGATGAGCTTCAGGTTGTTGGGCTGCCAACTCATCTTCAGTTATGTCGGTTTTCTTTAATACATCTTCCTTTATGGCTTTTGCTTGTCTGGATCCTTTTCTCACAAATTCCTCAACCTTTTTCACTCTCTTCTTAGATTGAATTTGACTTTCTATGGTCTCAGCACTACCAAATACTTCTTCCTTTGGTTCCCTGGGTGCTTCCAAAAGTGCTTTAGCATAAGTTTCAATGATATGATCATCGGTCTCATAACCCATCTCTGTTACCCAAATTGTCCTTGGGATGACAACTTCCATCCAGATCTCATCTTTTTTTATTACAAAACATATATCATCCTTGTATTTGTTGACAATTTCTTGTGATAGTCTGATTCTTTTGTTCATTCTGACCTTTAATGCTTGAAAATACTCATTGATATTCTTTTCCTTGTTTTCACCCATGTTTTTGAATAAGTCTGATAATTGTTTTCCTACTGGTATGTCAAATCCAAAATCTTTGTTGCCTATACTGGGAACCTATTTGGTTATGTGTAGCATCAGACATACTAATAGATTTCCAAATCTAAAAGTTCCTTTCTTATCCTTCTTGATTTTGGCTAAGTTATCAATCAACTCATCTTTTAACCATTTGCATACATCAATTTTCACATTTTCTTTTACCATATCATGAGCACTCTTAATGCATAAACTGGAGATTGAGTTAAGTCTATTTGCATGAGTTGTTTTGTACCCTAAAATCATGCTAACAAATCTAACATTTATATCGGTCACATCATTAACCCTCAGAGACCTTTTGTCTGATGTTGCACTAGTTAACTTCATTACTAGGTCATTGGAGACCTTCTTAGTCTTGTCAGGTCTGTTACTGATGGGAGGTAACCCTATTACTGCTTTCATAGCTTCCTTTGTAATTTTGTGCACTGAATCAAGCCAAAATAATGAACCATGTACCCTGCTTAAAACTATCCTAATCACTTCCTTGGGAAATTCAGGAATGCAGAGGATTTTAGTGAATCCTAGGGTTTCAACAACTTTATATTCAAGTTTTACATTTCCAGAATTGTCACATATAACAGTCTTATACATGTTTTTAATTTCTTCATCACCTAATTCCTCTATGTTGCAATGAATATACATTCTAGGGTCTTCTACATAAACAACACCTTTTCGAATTTGGGAAAAAGCACCCGTATTGTCATCTTTCTTAGCTACCTCGGGAACTAGCTCAAACACGAGCCTAGGGCATTTTATAACCTTGACTACTGTAGGGTTTGCTATGAATTCAGGTGCAGAGGAGGATGCCATGATGATAAATACCTTTTTCTACCTTTGGATGGATTGATTGTTGAAGTGCCTTGCCTCTTTGCTCGAAATGCCTTAGCTCGAAAATCTTCGCCCTCTCTGAAAGTTTGAATGCTCAGTGAAGTGAAATGGAGGCAAAACCTTATTTTATAAAGTCTTTTCTGCTACCTACCCCATTAATTGCTTGCTGGTAATGTATTAGCTTAACTTTATTTGCCGGTAATGAGTGATTTTTCAACTTCTTTTCTCTAACTGAGGGAATAATAGCACATGTGTCATTAAATTACCAAACCCTCAAGATAATTTTCTTCAATTAGATGAAGAACATCCTGTCGGTGGAGCATTGCTCTGTCCTACCGGTGGAGCATCATATTGTCCTGTCGGTGGAGCATTTGTTGATTCTACCGGTGGAGGAGTAAGCCTAATATTTAGATCACCTTTTCTAATCCATTGCTTTGAGAATTCTTGCTTAACCTCTTCAACCTTTTCTTTACCTTTCAAACTAGTACTTTTTTTGTCTACCGGTGTACCTTTACTTCTACAAAATTTAGCAATATGACCAATCTTGTTACATGCATAACAAGTTACATTATTTTTCTGAATAGCTTTCCCATAACCTATGCCGGTTTGTGTTCTGCATTGATTTGATAAATGACCAAATCTTCCACAAACATAACATCTTACATTCATTCTACAATTTTTAGAGTTATGACCAATTTTGTTGCATTTGGAGCTTTGACCAATGGGAGGATTGATATTCTGATAATTCCTAGATCTACATTCATTTGCCCTATGACCATATTTATTGCAGTTAAAGCATTTTCCATTGAATTTGTAAGTATTAGAAGGTCTTACCGGTTTGTTGTGATCCTGGGTATTTGCAATACCGGAGCTTTCTCCAACTTCAAATCTAATTCCAGAAGTGTCACCTTTGGGTTTTTGATTCTTCAATAAGGTACCAAGTTCTTCTGAGCTTTTCTTGAATTTTTCTTTGTGTTGATTTGCATTTTCCAATTCCCTTTCCAAGATTTCTTTTTGTCTCATTAGTTCATTCGAGTCATTCTGAGTATGCATCAGATCTATTTTCAACATGTCATTTTCATAGCTAAGTCTTGTGTTCTCATTTGCTGCATCACTTAGTCTTCGGGTCAATTCTTCTTCATTCTTCTTTTTGTCCTCAATCTCTTTGCAAAATCTCATAGTCATATCCTGCATTTCATTTTTTGTTGTCATGATCTCTTGTTTCAATTTGCTTATCATATCATTTAGTGATTCCTTTTCATCATTCTCATTTTGCAATTTTTCACAAAGTTCTCTTCTCTTATTTCTTGTAATAGTAAGATTTTCTTGAAGTGCCTGAATAATATCCTGAGCTACTTTTAAATCATCTTCTAATTTGATATTTTTCAACTTCTCTGCATCATAGTCAGTAAGAGCTCCTTCAAGTTGCTTCATCAGATTTTCCATCTTTACCGGTGACAAGATCTTCCTCAAGCTGTTAGGCTTCTAAACATAGAGGACCATGCTCTGATACCAATTGTTACGGTTCCCACAGATACTAAGAGGGGGGGGTGAATCAGTATCTGACCGGTAATGTGTTTTTCTTAAAACAAAATATGCAGAACATAAAGTAACAGTGTACCGGTATGCAAGAATTAATGTAATTAACAAAATCAAAAACATCCACATGAAAAGAACACCATAACACAAGATGTTTAATGAGGAAACCCGGTGTGGGAAAAACCTTGGTGGGATTTGTGAGCCACAATATTCACTTACTAGCCAATAAGAGAATATTACTTACAATAGGGGCCTGCACATGCAGGAAGGCCAACTGCCTAGAGCACACTGCTCAATAAGAAGTCACACTGACTTACAATGAGGATTATGCAAATCCAATGATCTCTACTGCTTTACAATAGCATCTTCAATGCCAGATTCAGTACCGGTTCTTGCTCTATTCTTTACATATACCCTTGACCTATAATTCGCACATTAGGTCTGCCTAATAATTTTCTTTATGCTTTCTATCCATATCCCACAAATGACTACAATGATCTCTTTTATATACAAGAGTCATTTTACAATTTACCAAGTCGGCTTACAATAATAAACAAAATATTACATATCAAAAATCCTGTCGGCCTCTATGTCGGTATACATCTTTTCTTCTGTGTCGGTTCCAATGTAGAGTGATCTTGCTGATGTCAGTATAATGTCTTGGTTGAATAATGCTTTACCGGTAGAATGTCTTGCCGGTGCCATAGGATTGCAAGGTTGCCTGTGTAATGCTTTGCCGGTATAATGTCTTGTCGGTGCCATAGGATTGCAAGGTTGCCATCAATGACAAAACCTTCAATCACACACAATGTCTCATTGGAGTGTCCATATGCCAACAGAATATTTGAATTTATTTACAACTTTGTAACCCAAATTAATGTACTAGTAAACAAGAAATAATGTAGTAAAGAGAAATAACAGAGACAACATAAATGCACACCATAAGATAATATATTTTGGCGAGGAAACCCAGTGTAGGAAAAACCACTATGTGATTTGTGACCCATAATATTTACTCACTGGCCAATATGAATAAATATTACTTACAATAGGGGCCTGCACATACAGGAAGGCCAATAGCTAGAGCGCACTACTCAATGAAAGAGTCTCACTGACTACAATATCGATAATTAAATTGAAGATAATGTACTGCTCAAAATAGCATCTCCAATGCTTGGTTCAGTACTAGTTTATGCTCAGTTAGATACCTTAACAAAAACCTTTCATTGTCTTACATTCACTAGATCACCTTCTTACATATTCTCATACATACCAATAATAATCATCTTATCATTATACAAAATGATCTATAAGATCTCATACATATATGAGTATTTTACAATACACCATGTCATCTTACAAAAATTAATTACATTACAATATAATTCACATACATAAAACTTTGTCTCATGTCAACCTGAGTATCGGTATACTTCATTGTCGGTGAATGTGCCTGTTGGTGTTGGTGTCTACCGATGTATGATGTATGTGAACCTGTACAACCTATTACTAGTTGGTTGCTATCAATAACAACATCAACCATTATCATTTGAGTGTAGAATGCCAACAATCTCCCCCTTTGGCATTGATGGCAACACTCATGAGAAAAATCCAAAACTGTTATCAAAAAATGAAATACAAAAGAAGTGTGCTCTCCTTGAGCAAGTGATCTCCTCTATGCATTTATTTTTCTCCATACTACTCCCCCTTTGACATCAATGGAAAAGGATGTCAAAAAGAATCAAAGAATACAAAAATGCTACCTCATGGCCTATAACCGATTGCTTACAATTTGAAAGATATCGGCCAAAATTAGATTCAAGCTCTGCATGAATTTGTTACTATTAGAAAGAATGGCTTCTATCTACTAGATCATGCTAGTCAGATAGTGCATCTATTGCTTGTTAGGACCCAAAGGCAACTGAGAGAGGGGGTGAATCAATTGTCAATTAATTTAAACCCAAATATTAATCAAACTTGATACTTAATACCGGTAAACCAAACTTAATGTCGGTTGACATATTAGCAGATAATATTAATACTGGTTAAACTCAATGCATAAAACAGAAAAAGAAACAACATACACAATACATAACACAAAGATTTGTACGTGGAAACCCTGTAAGGGGAAAAACCATGGTGTGAAACCTTACCCACAATCAAATGATACTACTGCAGATAGTATGTGTATACAAATGGGGTCTGCACATGCAGAAAGGCCAACTGCCTAGAGCTCACTCAATTACAAAATAGGAGTCACACTGACTACAATTGGATGGTTAAATCCAATGATAATGCACTACTCAAACTAGCATCTCCAATGCTGGATTTAGTATTGGTTAAGCTCTGATAATCACCTTCAAACCTTCCTTGAACCTTCACTATGGTCTGCTCATATGATCTTCAATATTTGCACATACTATGTTACAATATCATAACCTTACTTACAAAATTCTCTATATCTCTTATTGCATCATCTCACAAATGAGATCTTACATATATACCAAAACCTAAGACCAAATGTTTAGGTCGGCTTACCAAGAATATTACAATTAAACCAATTACAAATAAGTCAAGATGTGATGCATCATGTCGGCTCAATAAATTTACAACAATATCCAATTAATAAATCATCTCCATAATGTGTCGTGCTGATTGGGAATAGATAATGCATGTCGGTCCATAACCTAGACCAATTCGTCGGTAACAACAAATATGTCAACCCAATTAGACCAATAACCAAAATACCAAAACCAAGTGTCCAAACCATGTCTTTAACATAACCAAGTGATCTCCAGATGATAACAAGTCATCCTTAGTGCCGGTGTACAATATAACCTATCGGTGAACAATATTCTGATGACTGTGCATAAGTCACTGAACTTGTTGGTGAACATAATGTGTCAGTTCAATATAACCAAAGATCTCCAGATGAATAAGTGTTGACATCAATGACAAAACAAATGCAACACATCCATAATACCAACAATCTCCCCCTTTGGCATTGATGGCAACACAAGATGGAAAAACATCTAAGTGCCAAAACAGAATGCCAAAAAGCAAAAACCAACAATCTCCAAAATAGATCAATACCATAAATCAAAATACAAATGCAGAGAGTATATATCTCTCCCCCAATGAATAATCTCTCCCCATAGGATAATGTTTTTCCATAGATATCTCTCCCCCTTTGACATCAAATACAAAAGAAATACAAATACCAGAACATACAACCAACTCATAGAACCAATTACAATAACCAATTGTTTTAACCAACTACTCCCCCTGAGAAGTAGCTCTCCTCCATCAAAGCTAGAAAAAAGTTTCTCTATTTATTTTGTCGGTTTGATGCCAATTATCAATTGTCTAAGTCTCTACCGATGAGGATATTACCCCAAGCCTCTCTCTATGATATTCAAAATTTTCCTTTGGAAAAGGCTTAGTAAAGATATCTGCAATCTACTCTTTAGTATTCACATAAACCAATCTCACTTCTTTTGCTTCAACATTCTCTTTTAGAAAATTATATTTCATAGAAACATGTTTAGTCTTAGAGTGAAATATCAGATTCTTTGATATATCAATTGCTGCAGAATTATCACAATAAATGATTATAGGTTCTTTACATTTTACCTTTATGTCCTTCAACATTTGTTTAATCCATAATACTTGAGTATAATTAGTTGCTGCTGTAACATATTCTGATTCTGTTGTTGATAATGATGTACAACTTTGTTTCTTGATCAACCATGAAATCAATCTACTACCAAGAAAGAATGCCCCACTGGTGGTTCTCTTTATGTCATCTACATCTCCTGCCCAATTTGCATCAGTGTATGCACATAAATCAAAATTTTCATCTTTCGGATACCATAAACCAAGATTTGTTGTGCCTTATAGATACTGGAAAATCCTTTTCACTGTTGATTCATGATTTTCTCTAGGATTACTTTGAAATCTTGAAATAATACATACTGCATTCATTATATCAGGTCTTGTTTGTGTTAAATATAGTAAACCTCCAATCATAGATTTATATCTTGTCGGATTAACAGGAGTTGAATCATCCTTCAATGCCAATTTATCAGTTGTAGTCATAGGAGTACTTACCGGTTTGGAATTTTTCATACCAAATTTCTTCAATAGTTCCTTCAAGTACATTGTTTGACATATGAATATACCTTTATCAGTCTATGAAATCTGCAATCCTAAAAATATTTTTCTCCCCAATCATACATTTCAAATTCTTCATGCATCTTATTAGCAAAGTCTTTACACAATCCATCTTCTCCTCCAAAAATGATATCATCAACAAAAAATTCAATAACTAAGATGTCTTCATTAGTCACTTTGAAATATAAGTTGTTGTCAGCATTACCTTTAGTGTAACCAAGCTTCAAAAGATATTTGTCCAATCTAGCATACCAAGCTCTAGGAGCTTGCTTCAATCCATGCAAAGCTTTCCTTAATCTGCAGACCATATCTTTATCATTTGTCAATGAAAATCCATCAGGATGTTCAATGTAAACTTCCTCTTCAAGATCACCATTCAGAAATGCACATTTTTACATCCATTTGATATACTTTATAGTTCTTGTGAGCTGCAAATGCAAGAAATAATATGACTGCCTCAATTCTAGCTATCGGTGCAAAGGTGTCATTGTAATCAATTCCATCTTTCTATGAATATACTTTAGACACTAATCTTGCTTTGTTTCTGATTACCTTACCATCTTCATTAAGTTTATTTCTGAATACCCATTTAGTTCCAATTACATTTTTGTCTTTAAGTCAGGGAACAAATGTCCATGTATTGTTCTTTTCAATTTGGAAAACAGTGTGTCATTTTGCAGCCTGAACCAAAGTCTAAATTCACTATTTTCCCTTCTGATAACCCAAGAGCTCAAATTTTGTATCATGATTGTCAATTTGGAAACTACATGATTTTGTCTTATAATGAGATAGTGGAAGATCCATCACAACCCTAGGGAGAAGAAAGCCTGTGGTTAATGGAGTTTGACGGTAGTTGTGCAGCGTCAGGTTTAGGTGCAGGGGTAGTGTTAATCCCACCTTCTGGAAACCATATTCCATTCTCTTTTAAATTAGAATTCAAAAATACCAACAATACGGCTGAGTATGAGGCTTTGTTGTTAGGTTTAGCCGAAGCTAAGAGATTGGGAGTGAAAATCCCGTGGGTTAAAGGAGATGTTGAACTGATTGTAAAACAGGTTAGAGGGTTATTTAATGTTAAAAATGAAAGATTGAAACACTATCGGAATATAGTTTGGGATGAAATCAAATATTTTGATGCATTTTCCATTGAATTAATACCCAAGGAATTGAATTCAAATGTAGATTCATTAGCAGTCTCAGCTTCTTTCCTTGTCCCACATCCTAAATTTGTTGATGATATTTACAAGGTAGAGTTGATATATTGGCCTAGCATTCCAGACAACTCTGAGTTTTGACAGGTGTTTGAAAGTGACAAACAAATCAATAGTTTTATACAAAGTGTAGACATGTTTTCTACCATATAATTTAAAGGTTCGGATGCAGAGTGCAAAGATATTTCACCAAAACGAGACAAGGAGTTGCCTGATGGAATCATGCAGTTGAAAGAAAATAGGATCCCTAAAGGGTTGGTTTCATTGGAGCATTTGTTTGATCATCATGACACCTACAAGAAGAACAAAGGTGACAAATCTCCAGAGGTTCAAGATATTGGGGGTTATGAAAAGATCAACATCAGTACTGAGGATGAACCTAAATATATCAATCTGGGAAAGTGTTCTATGCCTGCAGAAAAGGAGAGGTTCATTAGTCTCCTGTTGGAGTTCAAGGACGTGTTTGCTTGGTGCTATGACGATCTTAAAAATTTCAAAGAGGGAAAATTCCAGCATCAAATTCCTCTGAAACCTGGAGTAAGTCCTTTATGGCAAAAGCTTAGAAGCTTCAATCCAAAAGTAGTTGAGGCTATATTTCAAGAAGTAGATAAGATGTTAAAAGCTAGGATTATATACCCCATCCATCATTCTACATGGATAGCTAATATTGTACCTGTTAGAAAGAAAAATGGAGAAATAAGGATCTTTGTAGATTTTAGAAATCTAAATCAGGCCAACCTAAAAGATAACTATCCATTACCAGCCATGGACCACATTCTTCAAACAGTTTCAAGATCAGAGATGATGTCCATGCTTGATGGATTTTTGGGATATAGTCAGATCAGTGTTCAACATAAAACTACCTTTATTACTCACTGGGGTACATTTTCTTATAACTGAATTCCATTCAGTTTGATTAATGCAGGAGTGACATTTCAGCATGCTATGGACTTGTCCTCTAGTCATTTAAAAGACAAGATCATTGTTGTATATCTAGATGACTTAACAGTATTCTCAAAAAGAAGAAAACATCACTTACGGGACCTGAGACAAGTGTTACAGAGGTGTCGTGAGCATGGGGTATCATTGAACCTGAAGAAATCAGTGTTTGGAGTCACAGAGGGTAAGTTGCTTGGTCATATTGTTTCTAAGGAAGGGGTGAAAATAGATCCTAAAAGGGTAAGAGAAATTCAACACTAACACTACCATCAAGTAGGAATGTCATTAGATCCTTCTTCAGATAGGTAAATTTTCTAAGAAGGTTCATCCCGGATTTTGTAGAGACTACCAGGTATATCATGAATTTGATGAGTGAAAAACAAGCTTTTAAATGGAATGAGGAAGGGAAGAAAGCGTTTGACTCAATAAAGAATGCTATTGGTCATACACCTATTCTGGTTAATCCTTATTTTAGTAAGGATTTTGTTATCTACTATTATGCCTCAGAGCACACGATGTCAAGAATTTTAATACAGAAGAATGAGGATAATGATGAAGTCCCGATATCATTCATGAGTGTACCACTGAAAAAGCATGAATTGAAGTATTTAATAATGGAAAAGAAAGCATATGCAGTTGTGAAATCCGTAAAGCAGTTCAGGTATTATATTCTCCATTCCCACGCAACTGTTTATGTGCCTCATTCAGCAATCAAGAGCATATTGGCACAACAAGACATAGGAATGAATAACAGAGCCTCCTGGGTGTCAAAAATTTAGGAGTTCAATTTAGATGTTAGGCCCACAAAATTGGTAAGAGGGCAGGGTTTGT
The DNA here is from genome assembly GCF_030272615.1 of Cryptomeria japonica. Lineage (NCBI taxonomy): Eukaryota > Viridiplantae > Streptophyta > Pinopsida > Cupressales > Cupressaceae > Cryptomeria > Cryptomeria japonica. The sequence continues at coordinate 885,430,402 of NC_081407.1, read as the reverse complement.
GCAAGGTAATTGTTGAGAGTAAAGAGGAAGTGACAGAGGAATTGCCCTTAGTCTTGTTTGTTGGCCTTTAGGATTCCTAGTTCACAGATGTTGCTTACTACTTGACATATGGAGATTTCCCAGAACATCTTTCTTCAAAAGATAAGAGGAACTTGAGATTAAAGGTTGCTAAGTATGTCATTTTTAATGATGTATTATATAAGAGGGGATTGGATGGGACCTTCTTGCGCTATGTAGATAAATCACTCCAAGAGTCTCTATTGAAAACATTTCATGACGAAGCCTGTGGCGGCCATTTCTCTTCAACGGTGACTGCCTACAAGATTTTAAGGAATTGTTATTATTGGCCAAGGATGTTCAGGGATGCTTATGCATGGGTGGCCAAGTGTGAAAAATGTAAGTTGGTCACGGGTAAGCCGTAGCTTGCAGCATTACCACTCCGACCCATGGTTGTAGATGAACCCTTCAAGCAATGGGGTTTGGATTTTATAGGCCCCCTGACACCTACTTCTAGTGCAGGACATACATATATCTTGACAACTACAAACTATTTTATGAAATGGGTTGAGGCCATTCCGGAACGGAAGACATCCTTAGAGGTTGTTTGTAACTTTCTGAAAGAGAACATCCTGGTTCGATTTGGGGTCCCACTAAAAATTGTGGCTGATAATGCTACTAATTTCTCTTCTGTCGAGATTTCTTTATTTTTCTATGATCATGGAATCTCCCTTGCTCACTCATCTGATTATTATCCTGAGGGAAATGGTCAAGTTGAATCCAGTAATAAAAACCTCATAAATATCATGAAAAAATTAGTGAGTGAAAACTTTAAGGATTGGCATAAAAAACTGTATGAAGCCCTTTGGGCTAATCGTACATCGCCAAAGAGGGCTATTGGGATGTCACCATTTGAACTGGTCTATGGTGTAGGTGCTCAGGTAGCACTTCTTTTAGAACTGGCAACTACTAAGTTACAAACTATCATTGAAGATGCTTATTTTCAGAATTCTCTAGAAAAACGGATTATGCATTTGATGAGAATTGATGAAGAAAGGGATAAATTAGTGGACCAGATAACAGAGCACCAGATGAGGATGAAGAAAATATTTGACAAATGGGCCAGGCCACAGAAATTCATGGTAGGCAATCAGGTACTACTCCAGGATAGAAGAAGGGAACCCAAAGGGGCACATACAAAGTTCGAATCGCTCTAGAAAGGACCGTTCTCGATTCATGAGGTAAAAGGACCAAATTCATTCAAACTTGCATATCAGGATGGTACTGCTCTTCCTCTGACCTATAATGGTCACCATTTGAAATTATACTAATTATAAACGAGAGTCCCTTGTGGTTTTGTATATAGTGTTTTGGTTGATTGGCGGTTGTGTGTCTTTTCTATTTTTATTTTTGTTTGGGTCTTTAAATAAAGTCTGCTTGCGAAACTAGATATTTTGGAGTTCATGTCTAGTTTCTTCACAATTCTAGTCCCTAGTCAGAGCTGATGTTAGTCCCCCCTGAAATTTTCCCTTTTGATTGTTCATACTTGTGGGTTGCCTTATTGTGCCTTTATTGTCGTTGGGTCTTTTGTTCTCCTTCGTACTTGAACCTTTGAACTCTTTCTAAAAAGTTCAAAGCGCATTTTAGAAAAAAAGTCATTAGTGGTCTTTGTCTTCATGAGAGCAAGTGCACTTTTGTTTTACATCTTGAGCTTTGAACTCGTGAACCTTAATTGGTTCAAGGTTCAAAATGTCTTTTCTGAGTCGCGGTAATGTATTGTTGTATAATGAGCGCATGTCTATATGTTTTAAGTTAGTTTCCAACCTTGAACTTTGAACCAAATCTCAAGTAGTTCAAATGGTTCAAGGCTTCTTCTTAATAATCATTGTTGTTGCTTGTTCCAGGTATTGTTGTGTGTCGCTCGTTCATTGTTGTACTTCCTAAATGAACTTGAACCATTGAACTTTTTGTCAAATGGTTCAAGGTTCATGAGTTCACTTCAAAACTAACTCTAAGGCTTTTTGATGATAATGAAAGTGGTGTGGCAAGAAGGAATATTCCCAGCATTCAGCAGTTTTAAAATTCTAAATATGGAAAGTAATCATGAGTGCAACAACTACTTGTGTGGAAGTGATGGATAACTACGAAGATGTCAGATTTTAGTCATTTCATTGTTACTTCGTACGCTTGAGTAAATCATTATGAAGCATGTGTGGCTTTATAGATATTTTCTCACCTGATCAAAAGGAATGTATGAATTTATTTCCATAGTTTGTAAGGGTTGCAACTGTCATACTTGAGTAAATTGGAGGCACCAAAGGTAAAACCAGCTCTGATTTCCTAAGGAAGTTTCCAGTTTTCATGGTGGTAATAGGTAAGTTTAGATGACTCCTCCTAAGTTGTGTTTCTTTAAGTTCTGAAGATTTATTAGTATAGGAAGAAAATCTCTAAATTACTAGAGTAAAATTCTACCTTGTTTTAGAATTTCTTGGTTAGAAGTATAGATAGGTAGTATGAGGCCAATATTGCCGAAGCTTGGTCGGACTTCTTGTCTAGTGAGCATATTACCAAAGCTAGAAGACACTTCCTTGGCTCATGCTGATTTAGGAGATTTCTTAGAGAGAGCCAAGAACCCTCAAACTGGTTCAATGATGGAGAAAATAGTGAAAAGTGGTCTTGTTGAAGCTACTGCATTTTCACTTGTCGCGCCATGTCCAGATTTGGTGATGGCTTGCATGAATAGGTATGATGCAGAGAACAGATGCATCAGAACTAGTAATGGTGAGCTACTAGTCAGTATCAACAGAGAAACAGTAATGGCAACAATTGGAATTCCGCACAAGGATGAATATGAGGATTGGACCATTGGGAATTTGTATGCCTTTTTCTTGGAAAAGAAGAGTAAGTATAGGAGTGTGATTGCTAGGAATTGGCTCCTAAAAGTTTAGAAAGGAGGGTCACGGCTACCAAAACCCCTGACTAGAGAGAATTTCATCACAGAAGTGTGGGATATTGTGATACTTTTGAATAGGGTGAAGGGAAACTCACATTCTTTCTATTGGGAAGATTGGATGTAATTTTTCATCCAGGTGTTGTTATCTGGTGACAGGTATCTTGATTGGTCTCAGGTAATTGCAGAAAGACTTCATGAAGGGTTGAGTAATTTTGTGGGAATGTCAAATTTTTATATGTCTTCTTATCTTTTCTACATACTAGCTTGTACAAGGTATTGGCCTGGTTTTCTTAATGAACCTTGGGTAGATGGGATGAGGGTGTATAGTTATTATCCCCTATTATAGCAACAGAGACATGTTGAGAAAATTGATAGATGGAATGGAGTCTTCGCAAGAAAACTTGCTTTTGAGCTCTAGGGGAATGTGAATAGGAGAATGTTTGTTGAAGCAATGGAGTTCATAAGCATATATGGTAGCTTCTTTATTCAATTTCCCAGGTTTACTTACCTACGGGTAGATAGTTTTGAGGGTCAACCATTCAAGCTGCCTAGGTATGCCTTCGACGGCTATGTACTTATAGAGGTGAGCAGGCAGCTAGCTTACATTGATAAGAGATTGGGAACAAATGGAGAGTCTGGAGTTGTATTCCATGTTGAAATCAAATACTATAGCTGTAAATCTGTATCTGACGCTCTGAACCTAGAATTATAATTCAAGAGGATGAACCTACAGCCATATGTGGCAAGACAAAAGTTTGACAGTAGAGGTTATGCCATTGAAAACCTAAATGTGGATAACCATTTTTTTCATGAGCCTCAATTGGAGGATTATTGGGAGAATTGCATGAAGAATATGAGGTAAGGAAAAGGCTGTGGTCAAGGTTCACTTTGCAACAAATAATTTCCATGAAGCTTCTGATCAATATATCTAGAGTATCAGAAGATACAGGGGAAGATGTCCTAGATCTTGAGTTCGACACAGAGGTTCAAATAAAACCAATTCCAGAAATTGATTGGAATAAAAAGAAGGATGACTATATTCAAGCTAGAACCTTCAATGTTGTGAGAAGAACAAAAAGATGGTTGAGAAACCAAAAGTTTAAGGAGGGATCACACATGTCCTCACATGAACTAAGAATTGATTCACACATTGTGACTCAATCTCCCATTTCTTCCACTAATGAAATTGTTAATGTTGCAGGTGTTTCAAGGCTTATTGTTGAGAAAATCCAGCCTAGGAGATCAAAGAAATCACCATCAGGTTTCACAGTTGCTCGAGTAACTCGGTCCAGGAGTAAGAAGAAGAGTAGGGGGCTCATTTTGAAATAGGTTGTTGTAGACCTACACCCTAGTGAAGAGATAGAGGAAACAATAGATCCCTAGGATCTAGACGAACCTGTGATACAGGAAATGGACACTAGCAAAGAAGTGGAAAGTCGACAAGACCCCATGAACACCTTGGTCATTGTCACTTAACCCGATATATAGACAACTCCTCTACCTAAAGAGCCTGCAAACACACCACAATGGTTGGAAGTCATTGTTGGAAAGAAACAGAGTGTAGTGTCGATTACAATCCCTATGGAAGACATGGTTAGCAGATGTTTGAGAAAGGCATCAAAGCTGAAGAAACTCAAGACGTAGACAATGCTTGAAGTAGATGAAGCAACAGGTCACTGGACGACCGCGATAGCCAAACCAATTCCAGGGAAAGATGTAGATAAAGCTACTGAGGAGGATTTTACAGCTGAAAAGATAGATTTGTGAGTTGTTTCACGTCCTATGGATGTTAAGAATTTGGAATCATCCACAAATAGGATAATTTCAAGCACATGGAAGGATGAAAAAGACAAAAGAGAATTGAAGCAAGTTGTTACTTAGATGGCTGAGTATATCAATGCCATCCATAATCAAAACCCCCAACCTTTGTCATAGATACCAATATCATTTGATCCCAAATCTTCAGCCAATCAGAAGATGTTGGACCAGGTTCAAAGGAACATAATAGTTACATAAATGTTCAATAAATGGTTGGATCTTATAATGCAACAAGGATCAGATTATATCATCAATCTAGTGAAGATTTATAAAGATGCTAAAACTATGAGCAAAGAATTAGAGCTCAAAAAGGTGGCTTGGGAAAAAGAAAGGATCAAATGGGTGGCGGTCCTTGCGCAAATGAATGATATACAGAAATATGGGGTGATGAAGTTCTTGGCTAAAAAACCAGTAGAAAATCTCGATGATAATGTATTGTATGTATCAAGGAAGAATGTGGAGTGGCATAACTCGATCATCAAACAAGGTCACGAAGAGTCCACCAAATTTCTCAAAGGATTGACAGACTTGATCTATACAATGTAGAAGGATCTCAAGTGCATTGACATATAGCTCATGAAAGATGGTGCCAAGACAATTGAGGCAGTTGTAGATATGACCAAGATCTTTCAGGAAAGAATACAATTCATTCAAATGATGAAATATTTGACCACAGATGACTTCTCAAAGGTGGCTAGGATCGAATTGATGCTCATAGTCTATCCTAATCATTTGGAGGTACACAAGGCAAAAGTAGCACAAGTGAACATGGATAAGGAGGTGTTGAAGCAAAGGATTCAGCACATTGGTCTTCCTTATTTTTCAGGTCATCTTGAGCTTCTCGGCAGCACATTTGGAATGACCCGGCTCTATGACAAAGCAGGACAGATCCATAACCTCCTCTACCACAATGGAAACATAGTTAATCCAAGAATGAGGCATCAGCCACACAGTGGCTGTTGTTTTAGTTTTCTTTCTTGTTATAGTAAACAGTTTCTTTAACCTTTAGTTAAAGTAAAGTGTAATTTTGTTATGTAAAAACTATGAGCTTGGAGGCTACTTAAGATGGAAAGCTTGTCTTTGTAAAGGTTTGAAAAACTGTGATTTTTTGAGCACCAGATAATATCTATTTTCCTATGAATTGTTTGAAAATAGAATGGTTGATTATCAATAAAGTGCTATGATATGCAGTCTTTGAGTCTTGAAAGGGACAAATTTGTTTACCAACAATCACCAGTCATATGATGTGAACATCCAGAATCTATAATCTATTCATCCTTTTCTTCAATTTTAGCTGCCAGGGCCTACTCTACTAGTCGAATATTAGGTGCCAGTTGATCTTGTTTTATTGCAACAAAATCCGATCCATTGTCTACCGGTTCTTCATCAGAATCATCAATAACTCCTTCATCAACATAGTAACATGATTTGTCTCTATTCTTCTTAAATCTATATCTCTAATATTCAGGGTTTGGTTTATATGTCCTTTTAGCTTCTTCTCTTAATCTTGCATGTCTATCAAGACATCTAGATGCCATATGACCAACTTTATTGCAGTTAAAACATTTAAATGGTGCTTTACCTTCATACTTACTTTCAATAGGACCTTTAGGCATTTTCCTTGCAAATAATGCTTCAAATTCTTCCCATTCTTCATTTTCCATTCTGATATCTTCAAGTTCCCTTGCATAAAGTGATTTCCAATCAGATTTGTCAGATGATGATGATGATGATGTTGCAGATTGTGATGCTTTGAAGGCTAAATTTGTCTTAATTGTAGCAACATGACCAAATTCGTCAAGCTCAAATGCTGAAAGTTTTCCAACCAAGGTATCTCTAGATACTGATGTACTAGGCATTGTTCTCAATTCATTAATAGCAGTTACTTTCATTTTGTATTCTAGTGTAAATGCTCTTAAAACTTTAGAAACAATATCATCTTCACTTAAGGAACCTCCACAACATTGTATTCCCTAAACAATTTCATTTACCCTTTCCATAAAAGAAAAAATTCTTTCATCTTCTTCCATTTTCAGATTTTCATACCTGACCCAGAAACATTCCAGTTTTGCAATTTTGATAGTGGTGTCTCCTTCATTCAATGTCTCCAATTTATCCCAAATAGATCTAGCAGTAGATCATTCTGATAATCCCATGATTTCCTAATCTAACAATGCGCTCAAAAGTGCTTCTCTTGCTTTGCAATCATTCTCTTGATCCTTACCCAATGTTGGTGGATTAGGCTGATTCGGTGTAGGAACAACATATCCGTTCTTTGTAACATCCCATATGCCTCTTCTAATGCAATTTAAATGTGTCTCCATTCTGATCTTCCATATACCATATTTAGTTCCATCAAGTTTCGGACTATCCTTCCTGAAAAAGTTACTTGCCATAGAATCTCCTCAAGCTGTTAAACTTCTGGAAAAAGAGGACTAAGCTCTAATACCAATTGTTAGCACCCAAAGGCAATTGAGAGGGGGGGTAAATCAGTTGTCAATTAATTTAAACCCAAATATAACTTAATCAAAATTGATACTTAATACCGATAAACCAAACTTAATGTCGGTTGACAGATTAGCAGTTAATATTAATACCGGTGAATCTCAATGCATAAAATAGAAAGAGAATCAACATCCACAACACATAACATAGAGATTTGTACATGGAAACCCTGTAAGGGGAAAAAACACGATGGGAAACCTTACCCACAATCAAATGATACTACTGCAGATAGTATGTGTATACAAATGGGGTCTACACATGCAGAAAGGCCAACTGCCTAGAGCTCAATGCTCAATCACAAAATAGGAGTCACACTAACTACAAATGGATGGTTAAATCCAATGATAATGTAATGCTAAAAGTAGCATCTCCAATGTTGGATTCAGTACCGATTGAGCTCTGATAATCACCTTCAAACCTTCCTTGAACCTTCACTATGGTCTGCTCATATGATCTTCAATATTCACACATACCATGTTACAATACCATAACCTTACTTACAATATTCTCTATATCTCTTATAGCACCATCTCACAAATGAGATCTTCCATATATACCAAAACCTAACACCAAATATGTAGGTTGGCTTACCAAGAATATTACAATTAAACCAATTACAAATAAGTCAAGATGTGATGCATCATGTCGGCTCAATACATTTACAACAATATCCAATTAATAAATCATCTCCATAAGATGTTGTGCTGATCTAGAATAGATAATGCATGTTAGTCCATAACCTAGACCAATTTGCCGGTAATAGCAAATATGTCAACCTGATTAGACCAATACCCAAAATACCAAAACCAAGTGTCCAAACCATGTCTTCGACATAACCAAGTGATCTCCAAATGATAACAAGTCATCCTTAGTGCCGGTGTACAATATAACTTGCCGATGAACAATATTTCGGTGACTGTGCATAAGTCATTGAACTTGTCAGTGAACATAATGTGCCGATTCAACATAACCAAAGATCTTTAGAAGAATAAGTGTTGACATCAATGACAAAACAAATGCAACCTATCCATAATACCAACAATGCTTCGGTGACCAATCTTCTTGAATTGCTGCCTTTGATAGCTCAACCCGTTGAGTAATAAGACTGTCCAATCTTGGACCAAGTTTTCTTTTCAGTTTCTGGGCCATTAACCTTATCCTTGCTTTCTCTTTCTCAAGTTTCTCTAACTTTTCCTCATAAACTGCCATTAACTGTTCAAAAACTAAGGTAAGTTCCGAAGAACCTATCATATTATCTACAATGTCATCTATCTCCTTCTGTGTCTTCTTAATTTTCTCATCAATATCTTTAGTCAGGTGGTGAGGCTTGCAAGTTTCTCTATACAACTCCTTATATTCCAAAATTGTTGAGTTAAGTACTGGCAATAATGAATCCATGTGCTCAGTAGAGTCTTTGATATTTTTCTCAAAGAATTCACCTTTCTCTTTATCTACTCTTTCCTTTATAGTTTCCTCATTTTCCTTACCTATGGTTAGAACATTTTCAGCAATAAATTTGGAAAATGCATCCAATTTACCTAAAGAATCATCAATGTGATCTATCTTATAGGTTGGTGCAATCATCTTCAAAATAGGTAATGTGTCATCAATAGTCGTAAATGCTAAGGCATTGCAATCTTTTATCCTCTTAATTTAATCCAAAAGAATATATGTTACATTAGTAGGTTTTAATTCTCCTGTGGATGTGCTTGGTTCTGCAATAGATTTCCTTTCAATAGATACTTGCCCAATTGCCTTAACTATTTCTTCCTTATTTCCAACAATTGTTTCCCCTTTATTTACATTTTCTACCAATTTCTCTATCTGTGTTGATTTAATAGTGTTCTTAGCATCGGCTGCCTTATATGCCCAATCTTGTTACATGCATAACAAGTTACGTTATTCCTCTGAATAGCTTTTTCATATCCTTGTCCATTTTGTGTCCTGCATTGATTAGATAAATGTCCAAATCTACCACAAACATAGCATTTCACATTCATTCTGCAATTTTCTGAGTTATGACCAATTTTATTGCTTTTGGAACATTGACCAGTGGGTAAATTTGTATTATGATTATTTCTAAATCTGCACAGGTTTTCTCTATGACCAAATTTATTGCAATTGAAACATTTCCCATTAAATTATAAGTATTAGGTTATCTTACCGATTTGCTATGATCTTGATTGCTTGCAATCCCGTAACTTTCTCCATGTTCAAATCCAAGTCTAACTATATCTCCATCAGGTTCTTGTCTTTTTAGCATGTCATCAAGTCTTCCTGAACTTTTCTTGAATCTATCTTTGTGTTCATTTGTAGTGATCAACTCATTTTATAGTCTCCTAACTTGTCTCATAAGCTCCTCTTTATCATGTTGCATGTGAATCAGATCTATCTTTAGCATATCATTTTCATGACCAGGTCTCAGATTTTCATTTGCTCCATCATTAAGTCTCCTAGTAAAATCTTCTTCATTCTTCTTCCTATCTTCAATATCCTTACATAGCCTCATGGTCAAATCTTTCATTTCAATCCTCATTTTACTGTTCTCATGTCTCAGCTTCTCTACAATATCTCTAAGAGTTTCCTTGTCATCATCTTGTTTTTGCATTTTCTCATGAATTTCTTTCCTCTTGTTTTGTGCTATAACTGGGTTCTCCTAGAGTCCTTTAATAAATTCTTGTGCAATCCTCAGATCATCTTCAAGTTTGATATTCTTCAATTTTTCTGCATCAAAATCTTCAAGAGCTCTTTCCAACTGTTTTCTCAAGATCTCCATCGGTATCAATTTCAGAATCTTTCTCAAGTTGTTAGGCTTTTGCAAATAGAAGACCAGGATCTGATACCAATTGTTAGATGCAATGACAGTCCCAAAGACATTGAGAGGGGGGGTGAATCAGTGTCTAACTGGTATATGGAATATTTGAATTTATTTACAACTTTGTAACCCAAATTAATGTATCGATAAACAAGAAATAATGCAGTAAAGAGAAATAATAGCGACAACATAAATGCACACCATAACACAAGATATTTTGGTGAGGAAACTCGGTGTGGGAAAAACCTCTATGGGATTTGTGACCCACAATATTTACTCACTGGCTAATATGAATAAATATTACTTACAATGGGGGAATGCACATGCAGAAAGGCCAATAGCCTAGAGCGCACTGCTCAATGAAAGAGTCTCACTGACTACAATATGGATAATTAAGTTGAAGATAATGTACTACTCAAAATAGCATCTCCAATGCTTGGTTTAGTACTATCTTAAGCTCAGTCAGATACCTTAACAAAAACCTTTCATTGTCTTACATTCACTAGATCACCTTCTTACATATTCTCATACATACCAATAATAATCATCCTATTATTATACAAAATGATCTATAAGATCTCATACATATATGAGTCTTTTACAATACAACATGTCGGCTTACAAAAATTAATTGAATTACAATATAATTTACATAAACAAAACTTTATCTCATGTCAGCCTGAGTGCCAGTATACTTTATTGCCAGTGTAATCTGGATGTCGGTGAATGTGCCTGTTAGTGTCGGTGCCTACCAGTGTATGATGTTTGTGAACTTGTACAACCTATTACCAGTTGGTTTCTATCAATGACAACATCAACCATTCTCATTTGAGTGTAGAATGCCAATAGAAACATTAGATGTAAATGCAAGAATTTTCCCTCATGTTTTAATAGCTTTTCTTAACATATCTTTATTCAGTGAGAGGGAAATTCTCTTTGTATCAATATACTTCATGATTTGTTCTCCTCGCTTCTTCCTATATCTCTTCTCTGCATAGGTCTGTGTCACTTCCTCAAGGGACTTAAGTTGGTCAGAGGCATCAGCAACCAACTGGCCAAGCTTGCCAATGAGAGTTGACAAGTTCCTTGTAGCAGTTTCCAGTAGAAGGCTTGATAGAATATCTACAACATTTTGAATGGTTTCGGCTTCCATTCTCTTTTCTTTAAGCCTCTTCTTCTAATCTCGAGATTGCATCACATTTGCAAACTCCAACAATTTTGATGCACTCATGTTATCAATATTTATTGGCCCTTTGATGCCAAATGAGTCATTATCATCATCATCATGTTGTTGTTTGACTAATGCCTTCTCTAGTTCAACAGATGTCTCCTTATTAGTCTTCTCTTCCTCTTGTCATTTCTCCTTCTCCTATTCAGTGATCTGTTTATCAAATTTTTCAGCAGGTTCCACCTAAGTAGCCTATGAAACTGATAGGAGTTAGGGTTTCACTTGTTGATTATTTACCAATGGGGGTGGATTACCCACACTCGGTTGAGTTGCTAGTAACTCTACTGTATAAACCTGTGAATCAATAATTTCAGGTGGTTGCATATCTAGTGCAATGATGTTTCCAGATCGATCTATCGTATCTTGAATATCATCAACAAATATTACCGGTTGGGAAGTAGTGTCATTTTTCTTCTTGATAGGATAGACAATATCATCTTGCACTATTTCTTCCTCATCCATTTTTTGTAGATCAATAGTATCTTGCTCATTATCCTGTTGGGACTCTATCAGTTTACGCATATTCTGAATTTCCTTCGCTATCAGTTGTGTATCAACTTTAGCAGGTTGCACCTTCCCACTAAGTAGTTTCAATCTCCTTGACTTAAAAGAAAATAGAGCTTTATGTTTTTCAAGTAATGCAATTAACTCATCTTTTGACAAATTAGGAAAATATTGCAAAAACACATTATCAACAATTTATTTTTCTTTCTTCACGACTTCTTCCCATTTATTCAAAAGAATGTTATATAAAGATTCAGAAATATCTTTCTTAAGATCATGAGGTAATCGACTATAATGACACAAATAGTTGATTACCTGTTGAACAATTTGTTCCTGTAGACACCTAAAAATGGTCAATGCTTGCAGAATCATACCTTAACATTTGTGCATTACCTTATTTTAGGGTTTTTGTGTCGCATTAACATTTCTTCTATATCACGCACTTGGTTTTTATCATTTGCGAGCATCGAGTCCTTCTTCTGCATTCTTTATTTATCTTGCTATCAAATTTGGTCTTGTCAACAACAATCTTCAGTCATGATTTTGATCGATCTTATCCTGTCGCATCAATGTGCATGCTCATTTGTCATCATTTTGGACATTGTCAATCCTAATTAGGGTTTTGTCCTCTTATCAATCTTGTCATTTTGTGATTGATTTGTCATTGATCGTTGTTATTTTCAATCTTGTCGACTTGCGATCGATTTGTCATCAATCGTTGTCCCCTTTTCAATCTCGTCAATTTTGCGATCGATTTGTCATCGATCCTTTTCCTCTTCAATCATGTCAATTGGTGCATTTATCAATCAAATCATTTATTAATTCAAAATCATGATCAAATCGACATTGGAGTAGGAGAGTATTCTCTCATCCTTCTTAGGGTGATCAGAAATCCAGATCTTTGATACCATCCTCATGTTTTGATTGTGTGTTACCTTTAGAGGGCCTACCTTCCCGACCATTTTCTTTTGCAAGCAAGTGACAATCATGAGAAGGGAACGACCCAAAGTGAGTACGACTAGAATACCTTGGCATTCTAGCTCACTATAAATAAATACCTGATGAGCGAAAGCTTTGAAGGAAGGGTTACGTGGGAATTGTAGTTACTTGGGAAGTGATGACCCTTGGACTCTTTCTCATATCAACATCTAAGTAGGGCCTCATGGTCTAAATTGTGCTTGTGCAACTACATTTATTTGGTATCTTGGTGGGCTTAATGTCTCAATCACGCTTGCGTGACACCAAGGAGTAACACTTAACAGAAATCCTTATTAAATACCTTGTATTTAGAGGCCAAAAATCCTTCTAGTTGCTTTAGAAGGACAAGTTCGGATACTTGGAAGAGATACCAAGTTCGCCATGGGGAGATTTCCATGGGGACTGATGCTTGGCTGCCCTGAGAAGTGAGTGTCATGGAGGGGAGCCCATGGGGTCAAGCATCTATGTATTCTCCTTGAATCCCATAACGAGTCTACCTCTCAAGTACCTAATGCCCTTGCCTACCATAAGAAATGTGTGAATGAGCATGATTGTCTTGAGTCTAAGTTGAAATATCTTGTCTTCTTTGCTTGTCAAAAGTTGAATTGTATCTCATTTCAAAAACAAGACAAATTGATTCAGAACAAGGTTAAACACAAGAGTATTTCATCCAACAAAGTTCTAAACACCTTCAAACATGGTTGTCAAACATTGTTCAAAATCTTGTCTCAACATTCATGTCACTTAGATTTAGGTTAATCCTAGGTTTGCATTTTGCAAAGTCCATTGTCAAGTACCAAGGTTAGGTTTCACCTAGGTCATACTCCTTTGCATATCAATAAGGGTCATCCATTTGCATGTGTCCTCTTGCATTAGAGTAATACCATTGTCATACATTTGCATTTTCCATACCCTAGGTCCCCTCATTAAGCTTAAGTCATTATCATATCATATTAGAGTCATTTGCATAGTAATTGTCCCTTTGCATATAGTGTCAAAACTAGGTTTTGTCATACTTGAGTAATGTAAATCTTTGATAAACCCTAAGTCATTGTTAGGAAGTCTAGACCTTATCAAACCTTTTCTCTTTTTGTCATTATTGTCATTTGGTCAAACCTAGCTTAGTATCCAAGCATATAGGGGAGACATTGTCATTTTGTCCTTTTGTCACTTGGTCCTTTTGTCCTTTGAGGTCTAGACATCATTTCAATTTCCTAAGGGTCTCTTTTAGATTTGCATTCCAAGAAGTTTGTCAAAATCTTGAAAAACAACCAAAAACATAGATTGCATTCTTGCCATAGATTGCATTTTCATCTATTTACTTTGCATTTAGTTGCATATCATACATTATTCTTCAAAAATTTCCAAAAATATTGCATTTGCATAAGTGACATGCCTGTTGAAACAAGGTCAAAATCTAAAAAGATGGGTGAACCAATGCATCAACCCATTGACAACATATCAAATTCATAGTTTCAAACTAGTCAAATAGTACAAATTGAAGGTTCATCAAACACATCATTACCACCATATGGAATGGTTCAACTTGAACCACCTCCATTATATGAACCAGTATTTGTACCCATGAAACCAGGACATGGGAGTGTTCCACCAACACCAAGAGGAAATGCACCTTTTGATTGGAATCAACCAAACCTGCAACATGACATTCAAACTCAAACATTATATGAGGAACAAACTCTTTCACAAGGATTTGGTTTAGATCAAGGCATTCAACAGGAGACAAATCCAAATGTTTTACCAGATTCTTCATCAGATTCCGATGCCTCTAATGATGCTGACATGTTCCTTAAAGATCCAAAGTTGACAAAAAAGATGGATAAATTCTTGAACAAGGTCTTTAAGATGTTCCCACAAAAATATCTTGACATGATGAGTAATGTGACCTCCTCAAGTGAGCAAATCAATGTGCAAAAACAACAAGGCAGTGAGTTGTTAAGTTTCTCTCTGCATCCAAATGAAGAACATGTGCAACAAGAGACTCAACCTACCTTGATGAGTAAATGTGCTTCAAAGGCATTGACAGTGACTATTCCTCAAAAGTCACCATTTGAGACAATAAATAATCCATTATTTAACACAACACCTGTAACACAATATCAAACGAGGACCACACAAATATTGACAGTTGTCCCTCAACAAGAAGTGGTTCCTCGCATGCATAAAATTGGATCAAAATCTAAGATGCAAGAAAGCTTCACAACTAGAATGCCTGATTTCACCAATGTCCAAAACAATTCCACAATGCAACAAAGTTCCTATGTCCCACTAAGTTCAATATATTTGCCAAACACTCAAGTACCTGTTATGCAGACTATTGTGACAGATCCTTCGATAATGGCGACACAAAGAGCTACAGATAGTGGTTTGCACCAACAACAAATATTGCAACAATTGAGTAACACACAAAAGGTACAATCAAATGTGCAAACAAACAATGTACAACAACAACAATACCGCATTTGACAACAAGTAGCAGCGCCCTCTACCCCATTACAAGTTAATGCAAATTTGCAACCACCACAATGGATTGGACAAACAACACAGCAAATTAATGTAAGTGCCATACCCCATCTTAAGGAGAAACAACAAAAACCACCCAAACAAAGTTTTTTGCAAATGATGGGATTTACACCGCGACAACAATTGGCACAAAGTCAGAAAATTCCGATTCGGCAGCATCAACATCAACATGTGCCCCAATATGTGCCAAGACAAACAAGCTATCATACTTCACAACTGCAATTGATGTCTGTGCAATATCAGCAACACCCTCAATTGCAATATCAACCTAGGATACAAACGATGATTCCACCACAAGAAGCACAGCAACAAGGTCAATATCAAGGTATGGCACAACCACAACAACAAGAGGTCTACCAAGAACATTATATGTTAGAGACACCAAAGACGGCAATTTTAGAGCATCAACAACCGATCGGAAACACGATGTATCGACAAAGAGTACCCACCAAGATTAATGATGGACCTCCAAAATCTGACACAATTGCACAACTTGAGAAGTTGCAACGACAAGTTGACGCATTAGAAACTAAAGGAACAAAGAAGTTGTACACAGATCAAGATTTATGTCCTAATCCATTTGACAAGAGCTTATACATGCCTCCATTCCCTAAGCATTTTGAGGCACCTAATTTTGAGAAATATAAAGGGAAAGGCAATCCAAAAGACCACATTTGAGCATTTTTCGTGGTGTGTACTGAAGTGAGTTATGAGGAAACATATTTAATGCACTTATTTGCATGAAGTCTTATGAGACAAGCCATGGATTGGTATTCGCATCTGCCAAGAAACATAAAGACTTGGTCGGAACTGGCTCAAAAGTTTATATCTCACTTTGCATTCAACATCGACAGTGACGTGACCATGTCAGATTTATGCAACACCAAGCAAAAGCAAGGTGAACCATTAGTGGCTTTCTTGCAACGATGGCGAAGCTTGTATAGTTGTTCTTCCCTAGATATACCTGAAGAAAAACAAGTGAACTTGTTTATCCAAAATTTGGTCCCAGAAATGATGTATGAACCTAAATTGAAAAGTCCTAGTACTATTGAGAAACTCGTTAAGAAAGGGATCAACATTGAAACTGCTCTTGTAGCTAAAGGAATCATTAAGCTTAACAAAGACAGTGACAACACAAACAATTCAGGGGACAGAAATAGATTTTGGTACAAAAACAAGAATGTCACTAATGATGGAGTTGTTGATGCAAGAGCGGTGAATGCAAATCAACCCCCATTCACAATAAAAAAATTGAGTGCTCCTAATATGTCAACTATGGAACAAAATCAAACACCAGCGAGCAATGTTACTCAATAGCCGCCATATCAACAATACACTCAACAATATAATCAACAACAAGGTCGGAAACAAAACCAGCAACGAAGACCTTTTTGATCAAGGGATGGGCCTCCTTGACAATTTACGCCATTGGGAGAGCCTATTGAATCAGTAATGAAACAATTAATACAAGCAAAATTTATCAAGTTACCAGATATCAAGGCAGAACCATTGGTAAAGCCGCATTGGTGGAATGATAGTGCCTATTGTGAATACCATCAGTCAAAAGGACATAAAACTGCATCATGTTTTCAATTGAAACATATGATTCAAGACTTGTTAGAGCAAGGAGTAATTGAGGTAGATCCACCCAATGCGACCTCTAACACTGATCATACAATTTTCAAAACTCCTTTTCTTGATCATGACAAGGGTAAAGCGTCTTCTTCAAACTCTACCCAAACAGCAAATTATGCAAACACTGGTTATAACAATGTCATCAATTGTTTCCGAGTGTCAAATGAGTATGTTTCCACCATAAGAATAAAGGAACAAGATCCTTCTTGCGCGATCACCACTCGTCGATCCAAAATAGTCCTAAAAGGAGCTCCTGCAGTTCCTCCCAAACCAACTCCTGCAAGTCAGTATAATCTCTTGGATCATCTAGGAAAGACACCTACACAAATATCAATCCTTGAGTTGTTGAAAATGTTCCCCATGCATCGCGCAATCTTAGATAAAGCTTTAATTGAGTCCACTATCCCGACAAACATTGATGTTGACCAATTTCAAGCCCGAATAGGACATCTAGTTGTTTCCCAACACGTTGCATTTTCTGATAACGATATTTCACCTGATAAGCTCCCTCATAATGATCCTTTACATCTTGAAGTCTTTGTCCATAATTGCAAAATTTGACGAGTCTTGATAGATGGCGGAGCTGGTCTTAACATCTATACCTTGAGAGTGGTCATTGGTCTTGGTTATACAGAAAAGGATATTGATTCTTCTAGAAGAATAATAATCAAAGCATATGATGATGTTGAGCACCCATCTAAAGGGATAATTACATTGCCTATCAAAGTTGATCTAGTGATAGAAAACACTTTCCTGCAGGTCCTAGACCTTGATCTCCCTTACAATATGATTCTTGGCTATCCGTGGATCCACGCAATGAAAGCAGTTCCATCCACTTATCATCAATGTTTAAAATATCCTTACAATGGAACTGAGATAACAATTCCAGGAGATCCTAATCCATTTCAATTTTGTGCTGCCCTAAAGGATTCTCCGCAGCAGCAAGTCCCAGTCAATAGAGAGGCCAAATCACATAGTTATGTGGATCCTAATGAATTGTTAGATGTTGTCAAAGGAAAATTGAAGATACAGGACCAAGGATGTGGAGAGTATTCAATGGCTCAAACATTCCTTATTGGGAATTTACCGATATCTCCAAAATCACATGGCAAGCCACATTTGTTGCAAAAGGAACCTAAACTAGTCATTCAATATCAGCCCCCCACTACATTTACAAGATGGGGTGAACTTGACAAAGAAACTTTAGATGATGATGTCATAGATTGGCTTTATAAGGATCCAACTAAGACCCCACCTATCAGGTTGCTAGTGGAGCAATATGGCAAAGGATTTACTATGCTACAGAAGAAAGGATATGACAGCTGCAGTGGCTTAGGTCCTGACAAGAAAGGAAGGCTAGAACCTATTATACCCAAGATGTGACCTCCAACTTTAGGGTTAGGTTTTGTCCCATTGCGAATTGGACCCTCATCTACCAAAGTGACCACGTGTAGAAAGGGGCATGACTTTGATGATGAAACAACACCTGAGGATACCCGACCTGAAACTGATTCCAATGAATGGGAGTGGAGTTCTTTTTCCTCTAGTTCCTATGCCCTTGACAATGTTTTCTTTGACCCTGATGATTTGCCCATGGAAGACAAACATGAAATAACCCCCCCTCCAAAGACATGTCCTAATGCTTGGATAGAGTCATTCTAGGACCCAAGCTCTAAATCAGATGTGAACAATTCAGATAGTGATACCACAGATGTTCACATCTTTACCATTTCGGCCCTCTCTCTCCTTAAAACCGATGATGACATGCCCCTCGTTTATCCCTAGCTTATCCAACATGACCAACAAGAACCACTCACATTGGATTGTTTTCAAAATGATGAAGCAATTGCAAAATTCCTTGGACTACGGGAGGGCATACCACAAGGTGATCATAAGGCAGGATTTGCTATTGATTTGGATTCCATAGCATATTTTGGGGAGTCAACTCCATCTTCCAGTCATCAAAATGAAAAAAGAAAAGAAAAAATACAAAGTCAAAAGAATAGGTCTTTGAGTGAAAACCGTAGGGCACTCTCTGATCATACAAAAGTAAAAATAAAAGACGTACCTGCGGGTGAAAACCTCTCTGAGGCGCCCAAAGGTGGAAGAGTGGACATACCCCTATCAAGTTAGGATAAATCAACATTGCTTGTGGAAATGACCAAAGAAATCAATTTGGGTACACCTGACAACCCTAAGGTCATTCATTTCGCTGCTTCTTTATCAAAACAGGAAAAGATAGATTTTGTCAATTTCTTTCTTGAGAAGAAGATTAGCTTTGCGTGGTCCTATGTAGATATGTCTGGCCTTGATCCAGAATTAGTCCATCACTTACCATTAAAAGCAAATGCCGAGCCTGTCAAACAGAAACTCAGAAAGATGCATCCCCAGGTGGCTCTTTTGGTCAAGGTGGAACTGAAAAAATTACTAGATGTGGGCTTTATTAGACCCATTGATTATGCAGACTAGATTTCAAATTTAGTACCAGATAGCAAAGTAACTAGGGGCATCAGAATCTGTATGGATTTTAGGGATCTCAATAAAGCATGCCCTAAAGATGATTTTCCACTGCCAAATATAGACATCATAGTTGACATGACTGCTGGATATGAGATGCTCTCATTGATGGATGGTTTCTCTGGCTATAACCAAATTTGCATTGCTCCTGAAGATCAACATAAGACTGCATTCACATGTGCTTGGGGTACCTACTGTTGGAATGTGATGCCCTTTGGTCTTAAAAATGTAGGCGCAACATATCAAAGAGCAATGACAACAATTTTCCATGATTTCATGCATACTTTGATGGAGGACTATGTTGATGACTTATTATGCAAATCTGTCACTAGAGATAGTCATCTAGCCATCCTAGGCCCAATATTTGACCAAATGGTGACCTACAAGCTCAGACTCAATCCAAAGAAGTGTGTCTTTGGTGTCACCACTGGCAAATTACTAGGGTACATTGTTTCTCACAGAGGCATTGAAGTCGACCCTGCCAAGGTTAAAGCAATAATGGATATGCCTCCTCCTTCCAATCTCCGGCAATTAAGAAGTCTGCAAGGGAAGCTATAGTCAATCTGTCACTTCATAGCTCAATTGGTAGACAAATGTCATCCATTCCAGCATTTATTGCATAAAGGAGTCACTTTTAAATGGACTAAGCAATGCCAATCAGCATTTCAAGCTCTTAAGGACTATTTGTTGTTGCCACCTATTATAATGCCTCCTATAGAAGGAAAGCCATTTATATTGTATATTTCTGCAACTGAAATGGCACTAGGAGTTCTCTTGGCCCAACAAGATGAGAATGGCAAAGAGTAAGCTATTTATTAGATCAACCAGGCACTAGTAGGCTATGAGTTGAATTACTCAACTATTGAATGGGCATGCTTAGCAGTGGTCTTTGCAACATAGAAACTCTGACACTATATGTTAAATCATCAAACATTGCTCATTGCAAAAATTGATCCCTTGAAATACTTGCTTAGCAGAGCAGCTTTGACGAGTCACCTAGCAAAGTGGGTTATGATCCTTAGTGAATTTGATATTGAGTATATGGAGCGAAAGGCAATAAAAGGACAAGTCATAGCGGATCAACTTGCAGAGGCTCCTATTTATGATGATCATCCCATGTTGACAAATTTTCTGGATGAATCAGTCTTTGCTCTTACATCTTCTAATGAATGGAAGTTATACTTTGATGGGTCCCATACCAAGTTTAGATTTGGAGCAGGCATATTGTTTGTCACCCCTCAAGGTGATGCTATTCCCAAGTCCTACAAGATAACTTTTCATTATACCAATAACATTGCAGAGTATGAAGCACTGGTCATAGGACTCCGAGTAATGGTCCACTAGAACATCACACATTTACAAGTCTATGGAGATTCTCAATTAGTCATCTAACAAGTGAATGATGACTACGAAACAAAAGATGAAAAGCTTATTCCCTACAAGCATATGGTAGATTTCTTCAAGACAAAATTCACAGCTATCCATTTCAGTCAAGTTCCAATAATGCAAAACAAGTTGGCAGATGTGATGGCTACGATCGCTTCCATGTTAAATATGCCCCACAATATGGACAAATGTGAATTTTTGGTCGAACAGTTCCTTGTTCCTTCTTTTGACATTCTGACAGTAGATGTGATGTGCATTCTTGTTGGTCCTAACTCCCCGTGGTACAATGATGTATATCAATATTTGAAATCCCAAACCTTACCACCTAACCTTTCCACTAACCAATGCCGAGCCTTCATCCGATAGACAGCCAAATATGTCATCATTGCAAACACCCTTTACCGTCGTTCCTTTGACCATACCCTCCTCAGGTGCTTGGATTCTAACAAAGCACAAATGGCTTTACACGAGGTTCATGATGGTATATGTGGGGGCCATTTCAATGGTCTGAGCTTAGCCAAAAAGTTGATTCGGGCTGGGTATTATTGGCCCACTCTGGAAAAAGATGTTCACGATTTTGTTAAGAAGTGCTACAAATGCCAAATCCATGGAAATTACATTCATGCACCAGCCCAAGAGCTTCATTCTATCATATCTTCATGGCCCTTTTCTCAATGGGGATTGGATCTTATTGGCAAGATTCACCCGACATCTGCAAATGGACACAAGTTTATCATTACAGCCACAGAGCATTTTACAAAATGGATCGAGGCTATCCCCATGACCTATATCACTGGTATGCAAATTTCAAAATTCCTCTTGAATTATATCATATGCTGATATGGGGTTCCCCTTGCCATAGTCAAAGATAATGGTCATCCCTTCAAGAATAAAGATGTCAAGGAACTCTATGAAAAGTTTCATATCCAACACGGTTTCTCCAGTCCATACTATACACAGGGTAATGGTCAAGCTGAAGCATCAAATAAAACCATTATCAAGATTCTGAAAAAGGTTGTCAACGACACTGGTCGAGATTGGCATGTACAGTTGAATCCAGCACTATGGGCTTATCGCACTTCTATCCGCACACCTTTTGGCGCAACACCTTATTCCTTGGTGTATGGTGTGGAAGCCATTTTACCTTTGGAAGTGGAGATTCCTTCTTTGCGTGTTTCCTTACAACATCTGATTGATGATGAGATGCATGGAGTCTCTTGGTTGCATCAGCTTGAGATGTTAGATGAGAAACGTCAGACAGCTCTGACACATTTGGAAGCATATCAAAACCGTCTCCGTCGCTCTTATAATAAGAAAGTCAAAGGGCGACACTTTGAAGTGGGAGATCTAGTTTTAAAGGCAAACCCCAAGAATGCACAATCTACTGACATCATCAAAGGCAAGTTTGAACCTAATTGGGTTGGGCCTTTCATAGTGACTGCAGCCTATGGCTCGGGGGCATATCAGCTTGCCACCCCAGAAGGTGAACCTTTGTCCGATCCTGTAAATAGCATGCACCTTCACAAGTACTAGGCATAATTTTCTATCAGTAGTTTTCAAGAATGATCCTGAAAAAATACAAAAAAATCAAAAAAGCAAAAAATACAAAAAAAGCAAAAAAGCAAAAAATACAAAAAAATCAAAAAAGCAAAAAAATACAAAAAAAAAAAGTGAAAAACAAAGAAAAAGAACAAAAAAAAAAGTAAAGAAAAATGATTCGCCCTCTAGTGAAAACCTGGCAAACAGGTGCTTTGGGCAAGTACCATGGTGAAAACCTGGCAAACAGGCGCCATGTGTAAGAACAATCATTGCTCTGTCATCTATCATGACCTCTAGCTATGCTTTCTCTCTAAAGATTTATCGTGTCTATCCTTGTCCTGACCCAATGTCCTATTTCAAGCCCGTGATTGGTCAACATAATTGTCTTGCATACTCCGTTTCTTGGGCATATGTTTTGGTCCTGGTCGCTCTATATGTCTTTTTGATGTGCATTGGGTGCGTTCCCCTTGTCATGATCAATCACTGGAACTTTCGAATTGAAAAATGTCCTGAAATAATTCAAAAAAAATTGAAAAATGTCCTGAAATAATCCAAAAAAAAAATTGAAAATTGCCCTGAAATAATCCTAAAAAATTGAAAAATGTCCTGAAATAATCCTAAAAAAATTGAAAAATGTCCTGAAATAATCCTAAAAAATTGAAAAATGTCCTGAAAAAATCCCTAAAAATCGAACAAATGTCTTGAAAAAATCACAAAAAAGTCAAATAAAGTCCTGAAAAAAATGAAAACAAAAAAATTGTAAAAACTCCAAATCCAAAAACAAGCATTTTGCATTTTGTCAATAAATGATCCCTTTGTGCATAGACAGATCGCTGAGCATACCTCCAATGACACGCAATCACACATTGTGCTTTAATGAAATCATGCATTCATAGATGAACTTTTCAATCAAACCAGACATTCACACTGATCAAAATTGTCATATCAATCAACCTCACAATCATTTTTCCTTGTCACCACTATCATGGGTCTTATACAGGGTGTGGTATACTCGAAACTAGACTGTGTCCTGTCTTAGACAGGGTACCACATTCCCTGAAACCAGACAGCGTGATCGTCCTATCAACACTTTCAACTTTTGACAATGAAGATCAAGATGTTTGTTTGACTTGTTGGAATTAGCGAGTCTTATCATTTATTGATTTATTTCCGATCATGTTCCTATGTTGCTCGATGATGTCACTGAGTGATTTAGAGTGACCGGGATGGTTCATGGTCCCTTTCTTTTTTTGTTGTGATTGTTGTTTGTCTGCGATGTGTCTATCTCTTGCAAAAAAGGGTTGCATTTCAGCTCTAGCCTTCAATGCCATGATGCTACGCATCCATTTTGCTACATTAAAATAAAGGTTCTCACCTACAAAGTGCATTAGTGAAAGTAAGTTTTTCTTTGCCTCTAACTATCCTTTGTCTCATTTCTTCTTACTAACCTTTCTTCCGTTAGTCTGGGTAGTCAGTTCAGTCTAGTCCTCCGATCTCCACACAAAAGCACATAAGCTGCATCTTGCATCCATTTGGTTAGTACATTTGCATTATATCAAACATCATATCAAGTATTTTATCCATTTCATGCATCAAAAACACATAAAAATGTATCCATACATGTTCCATAATGGTACATAAATAATGCATAAGACATCAATACATGGAAAATAACTATAAGTCATAACACATTGCATCCCATCATATCGATGCATATCATATCATATATCAAAATAATATCAGAGTACAAAATTGGACTGTCTGTCCTAAGTATGGCCCACAGGCTGACTATATAATATCAAATTACATAATGTCAACTGTCTGTCATAAGGAGCATGTGCCTTTGTCACTGGGTGCTCCCTCTATCCTCCTCATCCCTGCCATGTCTCAGAGATGATGTCCCTCCTGGTCCTGGCTGTGGTGGTCTTATAGGTCCACTCACCCCCATGCTGCTCAATGACCTCCGAGAGCGTGCCCTGCTCTCTGTCCTCGATTGTGCCCTATATGAAGCTGCTCTCTGCTCTAGTGGAACTGCACTCTCATATAGTGTCCTCCAATGGCGTATCTCCTCTCTGGTCTCTACCAACATCTATGCCATCTCTCATGCACTGGCATCCCTAAGTGATCCAATATACTCGGTGACTCTCTATTCTTCTCGCTATGCCTGAGCTATTGTTGTATCTCGAGCCGCTGCAAGTCTGGCTATCTCTGCTCTGAACTGATCATGCTTTGTCCTCAAGATCACATTCTGTCTCTCTAATGTCGCAATATGAGCATGCTGACTTGCTATGGTAGCCCTGCACATCTCCATCTCCTCTATCCTAGCTGTCTCTGGCTCTATGGGTATATCCTACAATGACTCCTGATTGCCCGAATCTGGCTCATAATCATCATCCTCCTCATCATCTCCATCCTCATCATCCCCCTCATCCTCATCACCACCCTCATCCTCCTCGTCCTCATCTCTGTCCTCATCCTCTCCAGCGAGTGGGAAGTCCTCCTATCTCCTCGGTACTGGAATGTCAGGATCTGTCAATGGCACTGGCCGTAGTCGTGCAAACCATCGCTTATACTCCTCTATTGTCCCGACGTCCACCACATCTGATCTCCAATCCCACTATCTCCGCTGTAGCTGTGTGAAGTCAGCATAGGCTATGTGTGGCTGGATCATCCTCCCCCACTGACTCGTCTCTCTGTGAGACTGGGCAAAGTGTGCAATCCCTTTGGGTACATCCTGCCTCTCTCCAAACTGTCGTCTGACTCTCTCTAGCAGGTACATCTCAATCACTCTCTGGCAATTCACTGGTCGCCCAATCAGGTACCTCTCCTGTCTGCAATACGATAGCTCATCACTATCATCTGACCATCCAAGGCAATCAAGATATGGCCTCCATGTG